>NW_010307163.1:0-10645 GCF_000700745.2 Antrostomus carolinensis
TCCAAACCATTCTATGATTCTATTCTATGATAAAAAGCTGACACATGTGAACGTGACTAACAACAGAGAAGCACAGAATCACAACAGTTCCTAGATCACTTCTGACCTTTCTGTTATTGAGAAATCACATCAAAGTGCTCAAAGCAGGTGATAATAATTTAATAAACATTTAAAAAAAAATAAATCTCGTTCTTGCCCACTGATGTGGTGTACATTTTAAAAACATTCTGGAAGGGAAAAACATGGAACTTCTCTTTAATATCCTCAACAGATTCATGCACAGAACACCGACAAGCCAAGCATCACGAGCAGCAGATGGGATAAGGTTAAGCAGAAACCACAGTCATATGCTAATTTGGTATTAATTACAGAAGCTGTCAGGACTATGCACTAAAGAAGGGTGCCAGTTAAACACATCCATTAAGGAAGATTTTTGACATATAACAGCTTTTGATAAAAATACAAATTTTTTTTACTGACAAAAACAATAGCGTGGGGAACCCACAGTGATTATGTTTGCAATTATACACCCAGAATCTGACATTTGCAATTGGAGAAAGACGTGCAAGGCATCAGCACCAAGTCCTTGCTGATTTAGGGTGGAACATTTACCATGACCTGCTGATAATCCTTCCTTCTATCAGCCTCCTTTATGAAGGTTTCAGACTGCTGACTTGAAAGCTCAAGAGTTTCAACAGATTTTAAGCAAATGTTGTTACCCATCGTTTTGCTTGCACGTAAATTGGTGAGAAAAAAACATGCCAAAAGGTGAAAACAAAAGGTAACTTCACAACTTCTTACCTTGACATCCCATCAGTTGTGGAACATAAAAATTACTTCATCTGTCCTGCCAAAGTTTGCCTAAAGGAGGAAAAAAGCTCCGTATTTCTAAAAAGTTTAATGGGTGTGTAAACAGAAGCAAGTTTTTTCCATCAATATCTTCACGACCCTCTGAAAGTACAGAAAGATCAACACCTCTCCATGTATTTATCAACTTTCCTCCCATTATTTATCAACTTCCCTCCCATCCAAAGAAATCCATACTGATTTTGTAAGGAGCAGGTTGTCAATAAAAGCATAATTTAGATTTATATTCCTACCCACAACAATTCCTAGAGATTTTAACCCAGGGGTGGTACTCATTTGGCCTTCCAAGTCTTATCAGCCAGAGCTGCTCAAAGCTAAGGTAGACAGGGAAAAGAGACATCAAGAAAGTAGAGAAACAACTAGAAAACTTAAGGAATTTCCTTCCCCTCAACACACAAATCCTATTAGCTGCTAACTAAGTACTTGTCAATGTGAATGACTAACAGCAAAGAGTATTTCGTATATCATCTGGAAAGAGCCAAGCCCTTGAGATCTCATTATCAGAACCAAGTGCCCCAGCTGACATGAATTATTTACTGCAAACCAGTGCTTTTGATTATGCACATGCATTATATGCTGAAGGTGCATCTGTGCCCCAGTTTTAAAACAACCATGTGGAAACAAAGCCAGAAACTGAGCTGAAATAGAACATTCGTTCCACAAAACAAGACGAAGCTCTTGGCTGATAAGCTCAAGCTTACCTATCACATGTGATAGCACACAGATGTCTTCAATACATCCTGAAGGGAAATGATAATAGGCTGGAGAATACATGCATTTTTCTTCCTTTTCTTTTGACATACAGACAGAAAATAAAATTCTTGGTCTAAATCACATGTACCCAAAGCACAGGGTAATCTATTCCATTTATCGGAGTGACAGGACTCAGGGAGACACAGAGACATCAAAACACACTTGTTCTCGTTACGCTCATCTGTTTTAGGCCTGTTTCTATCCTCTACAGTGTGATTTCAGAAGAAAATCTATTACTCATCTGAGACACACATTGACAGCTTATGGATTGCAGCATTCAAACTCCAACAGTGGGATTTCCCCCCATCTCCTCGCACCTCCTTCTTCCCATCTCCTCGCGCCTTCTTCTTCCCCCCATCAGAAAGCAGCCTTATGTGGGCTCTTCCTGACCACAGTTTCATGAAAACAGTGTGAAACCTCCCTTGTTACTCTAGGACCAAAGCATACACTCAGGTTCATTTACTTCTTCCATTTCATTAACACCACCAAAGTCAAGAGATGTCTTCATACAGCACCTTCATGCCTATGACAGCTGTCAAGGTTACTCCCAAGCAGGGACGTGGTATAGAATCATAGAATGGTTTGGATTGGAAGGGACCTTAAAGATCATCCAGTCCCAACCCCCCTGCCAGCACCAGGGACACCTTCCACTAGACCAGGTTGCTCAAAGCCTCAGCCAACCTGGCCTTCAACACTTCCAGGGAGGGGGCATCCACAACTTCCTTGGGCAACCTGTTCCAGTGTCTGACCACCCTCACAGTGAAGAACTTCTTCCTAATATCTCATCTAAACCTCCCCTCTTTCAGCTTAAACCCATTTCCCCTTGTGTTGTCATTAACTGCCCTTATGAAAAGTCCTTCCCCAGCTTTCTTGTAGCCCCTTCAGGTACTGGGAGGCCGCTATAAGATCTCCCCGGAGCCTTCTCTTCTCCAGGCTGAACAGCCCCAACTCTTTCAGCCTGTCTTCATAGGAGAGGTGCTCCAGCCCTCGGATCATCCTGGTGGCAAAGGATGTATCTTCTGTTGTAGTATTAAATCCAGTCTTAAGCTTATATAGAATCATTAATTTCATATAACAGAATTCAGAATATTTGTAAGGCTACCCTGAAAAACAACCCAAGTATGTATGAATAACAACAGTCATTGAATGGAAAATGGACAAGGATTATCACATCAATGTTGAGCTGTTCTTCCCCATCGCTTTGTTAGGCGGGTTTAAGATACCACAAGTTAGTGTTCAGACATCTGAGTTGACTGAAGAAAACTTCTGAATTCACAGCAGCAAGTAAAAGAAATTAGAACCAGTCAGTCCCTAGCCACAGGACAGTGTTTCTTGCATCAAAACTTAAGGCTTGGAGGTAAATACTCCGCTGGACAATTTGTAATCTGTTTCCTTTGGGGTTTTTTTCCCCAAGAGCTTTCATATTTACAACATAACCTTTGTTCCCATGCAGGGAATTCTTCATCATTGTACTGCAAGTCCTTATTCCCTTGTTTAGCAAACAAGGCACTGACCTGAAGGTAGAAGAACACATGTAATGTATACAGAAAACAGCTCAGCTGCCAACACCTATTTTAAAGCACAACTCCACACCATGAAGGCTTCAGATACTTTCAGTGTATACATTTAAATTTGTTCCCTTTGTTCTTTACAGTAAATACTCAGGGTTTTTTGGAGGGGCCATAGAGAAGGAGAAGGAAAGGGAAGCATGTGTTGGTCATGCTGCAGTTTAACCAGGTGGACCAGGAGAAACTTCTGTTTACAGTACCTCTTCAGATCTCCTGATCAACCTGGAGATAATTACAACTGTTACACAGCATGGAGCAATTATCAAGCCAACAAGGAATAGAAACAAGCTCTCTAGGGATCTGTAAGCATCCTACATTGTCAATTTTAACCACCAAACTAGACATCTCACTGGGGATTTTTTAAAAGCAAGAGGATTTAATGTCCACAAGACCTTCTGAAAAACCTACCTACAGGCTGAAAACATCAGCTGAAGAGAAATAGGATATACCCAGAGAATAACACCTCGGGTTACCTCCTGCATGCAGCGAGCACAGGAGTTAGCACCTGAAAACAAACCAGCACTGACCTCTGCTATCTCACTTTCTTGGTTTTGAGTGTTAAGATTTATTTTCCCCTAAACTACACAAAACTACATTCATATGTCAGACAGACACAAAGAACATTAGTTTGTAAACATAAGCAAAGTAACATTTTTTTTAATCTGTTAGTGTAAATGCAAAATATGCCCAGGTCCCTGCTCTGCTACCAAATACACCTGGAATTAGCAGTGCACTTGAGATAAATACTCATGACCCAAATCTTTCCTTTTTTTTGCCTTCATTAAAGCCTGCTGTCTTCCAAATCAAATTCCCACCATTTACACCCTCAAGCCCCTCCCAAAACATCAGCTTTCCTCTAAAAGCACCGTGCCAAAGACATTTCCCTTCAGATTTGTATATTACATCCTCTCTTGTCACTAGTTGTCTTCGACAAGCTTTCTCCCTCAAAACAAAGGAGAAAAGAGCCTGTAGGTTTGGTTAACAATCCTCGCATACATGAGGTTTAAGATCTGGGGGTTCAGAAGGTACATTGCCACAACTGTTCTCATGTAATGCACTGCCTGGCGCTCTCCCGGCAGCGCAGGCAAGAGAAGGGAACTATTGAGCTCAGCTCTCGCATCTGTACACGGCTGCGTCTTTACAGTTCACTACCAGCCTTGTTTGAATCCAAGAGTATGGTTTTAAAATTCAAGTGACCATTTCAATGAGCTTCTCAGCATTATTTAGCAGTCATGAGAAATACAATTTTGCACCAAGCTTAGTCGGCCTCAGATTAATGACCAACACACCTCGCATTTCTCGTCTGTTACAGTAGATGCACAAACTGATTTAACAAGTACTACAAAAACAGAATCCCAGAATGGCCTGGATTGGAAAAGCCCTTTCAGATCATTGAGTCCAACCATGAACCCAACACTGACAAGTCCCCTATGACTAACCCATGTCCCTCAGCACTATGTCTACACGACTCTTCAATCCCTCCAGGGATGGGGACTCCACCACTGCCCTGGGCAACCCCTTCCAATGCCTCAGAACCCTTGCAGCAAAGAAATTCTTCCTCACATCCCATCTCAACTGCCCTGGCCACAACTGGAGCCCATTTCCTCTTGTCCTGTCCCTTGCTCCTTGGTTGAACAGACCCACCCCCACCTCTCTCCACCCTCCTCCAAGGGACTTGCACAGAGCCACAAGGTCTCCCCTCAGCCTCCTTTTCTCCAGGCTCAACACCCCCAGTTCCCTCAGCCACAAGGGAACTCAGCACACTTGTGCTCCAGACCCTTCCCCAGCTCCGTTCCCTTCTCTGGACACGCTCCAGCACCTCCATGTCCTTCTTGGACTCAGGGGCCCAACACTGAACCCAGTACTCCAGATGTTTGATTACATCAAAATCCACAGCCAAAACAGATTTCGAATGAAGCAAGGTGGACACATGTCCTCCCTTGAGCTGAGCTGGCAGCACGAGCTCAGAAGCAGATACAGTCACCAAGCACGCACCAAGATGTCTGTTACTAGAACACCAGCCCAAAGCTACACTAAATTCAAAGTCTCCCTTTGACATAATTAAGGACTATCTTTTTTCCCAGGCAGCATCAAACCCACCTACCTTAAACATAAGACCTGAATTGACAAAGCACAGAAAAAGTTTTAAAAAATAAAGCAATCTGTTAGTTTGCAATCAAAATTTCTATGTCACACCTGGCATAGTAACACTTCAAGTCTGAATTACGTGATGTAGGAAACTTCCATGGATTAAGCTCTATTACTGTGTACATAAGCCAACACAACACTAAAAGAGGAAAGATTTGGCATGAAAGGCTTGAGAATGTGTTATGTTTTTAAGGAAACTGCATTTTTTTTTAATTGCTGCCATTTAGCCTTGTTTTATTTAGCTTTCCCAGTGCCAACTCACAAACCTTTAACTTGAGAAGTTTCTTGGAAGTCTCATCCACATACCTAACCCTTAATTCCTTCTTTCACAAGTTCTCTCTCCGCTATCACTAGGTGGGAACCCCAGATATTTTATTATTACTGTCACATTAACCAAGCCATAGAAGACATTCTCAACTATCAATACATTTACTTGTTTTAGATAGTTTCAGTACAGCAACCCAAGATACCCACAGAACACGTGCATGAACACCCTAACACACACAGAAGCATGCTGAGAAAAGCATTAGTAAATCAAAACTGTGTTTTTTCCTCCTGGGTGAAAGTTGCTTGCACAAACTAGTGACTCCAGATGCTATTTCTGTATCAGCAAGGACTCCTTTCAGGGCATTTTTCTCCATATGAACTTGCACAAACAAGCTTCTAGAAAGCTTACAATTATTTTCACTGCTGTGAAACAGGAGGATAAAAGAAATATAGATGCACACCCATTTCTTTCCTAAGCATAAACTGCTTCTATTAAGTTCATTTATTCCACAGTCAGTGAATAATTGCCATAAAACAGGTCATCTTCAGTGGTAACTTTCCACAATGACAATCGATTTATGGCAAGCTCTACTTTTGCATACAAGGAAAAAAAGAGTTAGTGCCAACACCTATGAAATTTGTGACAGTTCCAGGAAAATGACATTTCCTTAGACATGTCTCTTTTTTTTATTTTATTTTTTATTTTTTTTTTAAAAAAAGGCATCTCTGGGCTTATGCTTGTACATATCCCATTTTTATGGGTTGGGAACGTTCAAACATACCCCCTCTTGCTCTAAACTGTTTGGTTTTTTGTTTTGGGGTGGGTTTTTTAGGGTTTTGGGGTTATTTTTTTCTTTTAACCTTGGCCTATAAGTGTAAGTCACATGTTCCATAACTCTTCTCATGGAAACAAGTTTTAAAAGTTGGAGGGTAGGGCTCATGAGCTGTCTCTCCAAAGTATTTAACTGAGCATAAGGCTGAAGTGCTGCAACAGATACTTAGTTAATACCATCACTTCTGAATGCTCTTGGTAATTTTCTAATTAAAACAAGTGGCTGAGAGATTCAGAGGCTCAAGTCTCATCCTATGTAGTAGCAAGATAAAGTGAGTGTGGAATAGTTTGAGGGTTTCAAATCAAAAGCCATCAGTGCAGCACATGAAAGAGTTATTATGCATCAAGTTGTCTTAATGCCCTTTGAAAGCCTTCACAGAACTATACAACTGAAAATCCTTCACTTACAGAACTGATTGCCAGTATTTCCTTAGATGTAAAGCAGCTAAGGGAACTGCAACATGCAAATTGAATTTATAGAGTCATCCTCAAGACTCATTTTAAAACTGTCCTAATGCTCTTTAGGAAAATGGCAGCACTATATGCTGCCGTAATCGCTGTCTTCTGCTAGATTAATAATGTCTAACTATCAAAGAAAGAGGGTTATAATTTGTAGGTTCTGCAGTTAACAAGAGGATTTTATCCTGTAAACAAGTCTTAAGAGTCTTGTTGCACAAGGCTGACGCTCACACAACTCAGACACGCATCCCAAGAGCCTGGATTCAGCTGAACCAGCTTCCTTCCTTCAGCTAATTTCAAAACCAGAATGAAATGTTACAAACTAAAAGGCAAACTAGAAAACTACTGTAAGAGAACCTATTCTCATCACGACTTGTACTGTTAGAAGAGCCCCAACACACTCTTACAGAATCCTCATTACCTTCATAAACCATGAAGAAAATCTTGGAAAATCCACACGATGCAGGAATACTTCCACAGTAGCTTTTTGAGTTTGAGACCTATTAAAAACAAGTCCTCTTAATTTCTTCTGCAAGTCCCATGAAATGCAAGAACAAACTACCAGTTCTCATTTCTGCTACATATCACTTAGCTTTTATTCCATCTTCAAAGGAGTTGAGAATCTAGTCTGACTTATATATCTCATTACCTCCATCTACTGGTAAGAGTTACTGCTTGTAAAAAAAATACCAAAAACCACCACACACTAACCTATTTTGCATACTTTACCATTAAAAAAATAATAATTTCAGAAATATTGATAACAAAAGAAGTGAGAGCAGAGAATACAAACAATTCAACTCAAAAAAACCTGAAGGTACAGAGTAGCTGATACACCTCACACCACCATTTTCTAATGTCAGGAATTTATTCACCCCTATCAGTATATGGAATTTATCTCTGGACTGAAACTTAACAGTAGGAGTCAGCCAGAGGTATGTTCTCTTATTTGTTTCCAGTCTAAAAGTCAATTTAAGAGATAAACATGCTTTAAACATAAAAGTTTCACAGCCTTTATTGGTAACACATTAAATATGTTTCTCCCCATATAGTATCTCTCATATCTCAGTTCCTTTTTAAACAGGAAAGCACCATTAGGCTTCAAAGTTTTTACAACTTCTTCCCCATGGTAATCCACGTATGCTCTACGTTAATGAAATTACTCAAAACTTGGAATTTTTAATTCTGGATGCTACATTTCCTGAACTGATGAACAAAACCTTAAATGATACAAAGCATGTTAACCTGCTAATACTTCAGCAGTGTCATATTAGAAACAACTAGTCAACGTAGCTACTTGGCAGCACTGCTAGTTAAATTGAAATACCTAAAGTTCTCTTACTACCAGGATTTGAAGTGATAGACAATTTCACAACCATGACACAAGAAAAAGCCATTGCACACCTTTTTTTTCCCCCCAATAATCTGCAAGCAAGCATCATCATAATTATGTATTCTGCTTAATTCAAAACCCAAGTTAGGTTGTAAACTGCTGTTCACAGTGCCTTCCTTACAATATCGAATGTTTCCACTCATTCCTAAATGTGTGTTACTACAGACAGCTAAGCAAAGCTTTAAGTTTTCATTAATGAGCAGCACTGGCTACAAATACATTTACTACTAAGATGCAATAGTAGTTTCTATTTAAAAAAATTCCCAGTGTCTTCCCTGAACTCACATAAACATACAAGCTCACCTTGCAGACATATTTCAGCACAAACCCTTTGTTCCTTCACACAGCAACCAGGCACTCGGTCACACTTCTCCTGCAAACCAGTTCTTAAAGACTCCAAAGAAGTTAACAAGAACCTACGTAATGAACTACAAGTCAATCACAGAAATATTTTTAATATTAAGTGAGACTGGTAGACTCTGAAATCTTGCTTCTCATCCATTAATTCTTATTAGATGTGATCTTCATACGTGCCTGGAAGTTTTCCTTATATTCAGCTGCTCTTTTTAAAGTATTAGTTTATTTTAAGATATTAAAACTATTTATTCTAATGCATAAAAATGCACGCTTTCTTTTTTTTGCCCCAGACACTTCTAAGCATTTTATTCTACTCCTCCCCATACTCAGCTCTCACAGTCGTCAGGCACCAGAAGGGGGCAACATTTTAAATAGTATGTAAAAACAATACCAATTTTATCAATTGTCAAGCTATTCAACATGCTTATTCTTCCCAAGTAAAAATCACCATGTTAGCTCAAAGCTCCTCACTGGTAATATTACAAGGAAAATATCCATTTTCCTCTTCTTACTTACAGATCCAAGAATTTCAATCAGCAATTTGATCAGAAAACTTATTGTAAGCAGTGAATTAGGTATTTCACTGCCAGCACTGCTGTGATGCTCAAATCCAAGCACAGCAACTGTTCTGTAGAAACACCACTGTTACCTTGGAGGAAATGACTGCCTTCATTATTGTGTGTACTGAATTTCAGTTCAAAAATTATAGATAAAGATTCTTTATCTATTTCCCATGCTGAGTTCCTAAATTAGACTCAGCATAGCTGTCCCAGGATGACATTATTTTCTCGTGCAACATGCTTAACTTTCACACTAAAGTCGAAAAGACAATTCATTTAAGACAAGGGAAATGCAAAACCCTTTCATCTCATGATAAATACACTGAATTAGTTTCTTCCTCTGAAATTCAGCAAGCAAAACAAGCTCCAATCCATCCGTCTCACAACAGCACTGGTTCATTGATCCACAAGCAGAGGCATAAAATTCTCTAAGAGACTGCCTGCTACAGCAATGCCTCTTCAAGACCAAACCGTGTCGTCCCCCCCCCAAAAAAAAACCACTGTGGAGAACCACGGCAAAAAGCTCCTCTGGCTTTTAAACAACCTATTTCAACTTGGAGAACAGCAGAGAAATGTTACTATAACAGAAAAATAGTTTCAAAATCTACACAAGAGAAAATTTAAATGGTATTAAAGAAAGTTTAATCTGGAATTCACCTGAGAGGTTTATTTTTCCTAATGTGGATGCTAATAGGCTGCATTACCTGCATTAAGAAATAATTAAAATGTTTTGCCTTTTTAAGCAAACACACAAGTGGGATTCACTTGCTGAATATTCCACTTAATTCCAAAAACTATTATAAATGATAACATGGAGCTTGAAATGCCCCATAAACACCAGATACATTTGAAGGAAAGAATACTGTTGTCAAAAAAGTCTGATTATTATTTTTAGCTGCTCAACACTTGGCACCACTTCCACCTAAGAATGAGCTTGTGCCTATGAGCTTGTTCACACAGTGTTATGCTTGATCAAATCAGCTCTAACTTTGACCTATAAAACCTTAAAATAAAAAAAAGCCTAGCTCTAGGTTTGAAGCTGCCATGCATGGGCAGCACAGTTCAGGTTGGTGCTATGACAAAGGACACAGCGAAGCAGCGGGGTGAAGCAAAATACACATTGCTCAAGGCTCACAGGAAACCTGAGGGCCGAGAGAAAACTGTATCATCGTCTGGAATGGGCACTTTCTCTAACCAGGTGTCTGAAGGCACTCAGTATGATTAACACTTGCCTGATAACAGCAGAAGAAATATTCTGAGCTTGGACTGATCTGGGTGTGAGGACGCAACGCTCAGCATTCTGACATGGTATCAGAATCTTCCAAGAGTTTAGCCCCATTTCCAAGACAATCACAGAACCCCAGACTGGTTTCGGTGGGAAGGGACCTTAAAGCTCATCCAGTTCCACCCCCCCTGCCAGCAGCAGGGACACCTTCCACTA
>NW_010307163.1:10902-38186 GCF_000700745.2 Antrostomus carolinensis
GGAGCCTTCTCTTCTCCAGGCTGAACAGCCCCAACTCTCTCAGCCTGTCCTCACAGCAGAGCTGCTCCAGCCCTCACATCATCCTGGTGGCCTCTTCTGGACTTGTTCTAACTGGCCCATGAGAACTAAGCACTTACTGCATTAGCCAAACCCATTTCCTTGAATTTTCACAGTTTTACAGATGCATTGAATTTTAAAACCCAATAAAACATCTTAAGGTACGCCGTAACAAAAAGCAAATTTCACTTCAGAATTGAGGACATTCACTCAGAAATAAAAGTCAAAATTTGAGAACAGAAAAGTAAGGGGGGGGGCGGGGAGGGTCAACAATTAAGTCACAGAAGATAAAGCAGAGAGGCCACACTGATTTCCTAATGCTGGTTTCGACACTTAGTCCCAGTCTCATCTATCCCCATGAATCTAGTAGGAAACTCTGACTACAAACTGTCCTTTTATAGCTTGGCATTATGTCAACTTATCAATGCTAAGAGCTGGGGACATGAAGTATCATATTTTTTCCAGTATGTCTGGATAAGCTGCTCCTTAAGGCCAATTAATTAGGCAACTCTTTTAGGGAATGAAAGATCATGAACCAAAAAGATCAAGAACCAAGATCAAAGAGCTCAGTTTTGTATTTCTATGATCCCATCAGATGTTTGGCCAGAATTGCACTTCCTGTGCAGAAGCTGCTTTGGGCAAAACATTCACACAGACTTAGAAGGCAGAGCAAGTGTCTATTAATAAAGTAAAAAGCTCTTAATTTATCTTATCCTAAAAAAAAAAAAAAGTATTTATTTCTACAATCATTTATTAATTGATTGCTGAAATATAGCTATTAATTTTTAGCATAAGTAGCATCTCAGACATGGGTACCAAGAGTATCTGCCTCACTTCAAACACTACTCAACAGCTTCATTTTTGAGGTGCCTGACTCCCCAGCACATGAATGAAAACAGAAAATATGCCACCCTTATTTATTTCCTCCTTTGGGCTTCTCCTGCAACCTCACTACTCGTTCAATAGTGAAATAAGCAGTTCTATAAATATTGTGTCATATATCAATCTTGAAAAAGAAGCTTTTACTAATTTGAAAATAATTTTGTATTCTTTATTCCTCTACCAGCATGATATGTTGTTGGTCATTTATTAAACTCCAGTACTGACATTGCCATCATCTCCTGGTACTTTTGACAGAGAGACAGCCATCATTACTGTAAAATGAAAACCTGTGAACAGTTAGCAATTGTTGTGATCATCACTACAAGGTATAAAGCAAATATTAAAAAAAATTATTTCTCTGGTCAAGTTCACCATAAACTCATGAATTTGTTTATCACAAAAGGCAGCCCTTACAGTTTAGCTCAGATGTCACATCATCATCCTCATTGGTTTTATAAGCTGCCAGCTGGGTCAACAAACACAGACTAGAGCTTGAAAAGATCAACAGGAACTACCTCTTTAAGCACTATAACTTTAAGTTTCTGACTAAATTCTGACTCCACTACTAAAAATTCTCAGAGGAACCTGAAGTTCCTCTATTTTATAGTATTTTAAATACTATTTTATAGTATTATACTATACTATTTTATACTATTTTAAATACTAAATATTAAAATACTATTTTATACTATTTTAAACATGGGTTTACTTACAGGTTCTTTAATACAGATTGTCCCTCTAGCAAGTTTTCCCCAAAAATCAGAAACCAGATGGATTTTGCTTCTATTGTACATGGTACATACCTTATTTATTAATCTCTTTGCCTCTGATGTTGTATGGTATACCTGCCTTTCTGATCAGAGAAAATTAATTATATTTAAAACAAGAATATTGTACTTTCCATCAAGCTGTGTCCTCAGTTAGGTGACACACCAAAAAAAATAAGAAGTTCAAGGCCTAAAGTCAATATAAAGGGTTATGGGATTCCTACTCCCTGGATATCCATTAGCAAATCACATTCTTCAATATCATATTCCTGGAAGATTAACTTAACCTCACTTGCCAGTTATCACTGCACTGATACCACAGGAAACTCTCACCTGAATATTCTTCTGCTTCCAAATGTCACCAGAATTATTGGTATTGTAGTTCCCCGTGACAAATCAATTCTGCATTTGCTATCATATCAATGATTACTATGAATTAACTTCCTATATCCTTATTTATAGAAGGTGATACTTGAGGACACCCGGACGATAAGACTCCACACAAAATACAACTGCAAATAGATGCATAAGCCTTTGTGTTCACTTTCTTAACCACCTGATTAGTACATGTCCTGACAGTGGCAGTGGGAAATACTCTTTACGTAAAGATTTTCAAATTAAAATAACTCTTCCCCATTTAAGACATGATCCACAATGGGAATCAATATTTCACCTTCAGAGATCATGAACAATATCTATGTCTTCTCTCCTGTGCAACCTACTAACCCTGCTATCAAGACTTACTAATCAAGAATTATCTGTCCACAGCACAATACTTATCTTGCTACTTGTTCCACCAACAGACACCACTCATACACAGTGTACAGTTAAAAAAATCCAGCATGATCATTCACTTGCCAGTCTCCTTATAGCAAGAATATTACGAATATTGCTAATCAATCCAAACAATCCTGCTTCCTCCCTGTAAGTATAAAGTTTCATTTATATTCACATAAGCAATAAGAATTTTTTTTTAAGCATTAAGCAGGCTTATTAAAGAGACTTTGACAAACTGGAATGTTCTTTCTCTCATTAAAGAGCTCCTTCTCTTTCTTTAGTTTACTGCACAATTCCCAGCACACAAGTACTCGGAATTAATCACTGAAGTCCTTGCAAAAATGAAATGCTCCAATTATTCTCAATAGCCTGAGCATTCAAAAGTTTATCAGAATTTCTCTTCTCCATATCCAGAGCCGATATGCTTTCAGCAGCTTGACAATATTACTTTGATACAGCAGAGTTCATCAAAACCCCAGTTCATTTGTAACTCTACTAATTATGTTTGAGACTAAACACTAGGGCTGCCCCTGTTAAATCCTTTTCCAGCAGGCATCTACAATCTACATAATTGAAAATGAATGAAAAAAATTCTTAAAACCATCATAGAATGGTTTGGGTGGGAGGGACCTTTCAAGGCCATCTAGTCCAAACCCCTTGCAGTGAGCAGGGACATCTTCAACCAGACCAGGTTGCTCAGAGCCTCATCCATCCTTGAATGTTTCCCAGGATGGGGCAGCTACCACCTCTCTGGGCAACCTGGGCCAGGGTCTCACCACTCTCAGTATGAAAATTTTCTTCCTTACATCTAGTAAAAATCTCCCCTTTTTTAGTTTAAAACCATTTTCCCTCTGTCCTGTTGCTACAGGCCCTGATAAAAAGTCTGTCCCCATCTTTCTTATACGGCCCCTTCAAGTAATGAAAGGTTGTGCTGGGTTTGGTTAACCTGGTCAACCAAACCCAGGACAAAGGTGCAATAAGGTCTCCCCAGAGCCTTCTCTTCTCCAGGCTGAACAGCCCAACTCTCTCAGCCTGTCCTCACAGCAGAGCTGCTCCAGCCCTCGCATCATCCTCGTGGCCTCCTCTGCACTGGCTCCAGTAGCTCCATGTCCTTGTGCTGTTGGTGGCCCCAGCACTGGAGGCAGCACTGCAGGTGGGGTCTGAGGAGAGCGGAGCAGAGGGGCAGAATCCCCTCCCTCCACCTGCTGCCCACGCTGCTCTGGGTGCAGCCCAGGACACGGTTATTGGCCTCTGTGCTGCCAGCATAAGGAATAGTGAAATTATAGCAAGCACAGAAGTTCTGCCAATTGAGTTTTTAGTTTGTTGGGCTTTGTTTTTGTTGGTTTTCTGTTTTTCTTCTAACTAGCTAATGACTAAGTATGTTAAACTAAGTCAGAGTTGCTCAGACCACACATGTAACATCAGGGACTTAACTCTTCACTGCAAATACTAAGGCTCTGCCATTGACAGTTATTTAACCTGCTAAATCTAATTTTTAAAATATTTATTTGTGACACAATCACTGTAATATGCAGAACTGAACTGGGGGGACACACCAAAATGAGTATTTACCTTTTTTTCTCCAATTATTTCAGGAAAAGTATTTTTACCTTCTCCTAAGACACTACCCTTAAAACATCCAATTTTTAGTATTCAAAGTTAAATCAGGTAGGTCAGGTAGAGATCAAGAGTTTAAAACTCTTCTCCCATTTAATCCCACAAGTGATCCAACTGCCAGACTATACCATTTAAATCAACAAGGATTATTTTTTTCTTTCCTTCTCCCAACAGATCAGAATTTGACTACTCTTTGCCTTTGAAAGCAAACCTTTAAAATCTGAATAAATTCTGGAGAACCGATATCATCAGCTACAGAATTAAGACTAACAAGATTTGAGTAGTTTAAAGTTGGGAAATGCAGCACCATATACTTACTCAGTATATAGCACAGTCATGTGAGTACCAAAAATCCACATTCCCTGCAACCCAAACTCGATCGCATCTTCATAGAATCCCAGACTGGTTTGGATTGGAAGGGACCTCAAAGATCATCTAGTCCCAACCCCCCTGCCATCAGCAGGGACACCTTCCACTAGCCCAGGTTGATCAAAGCCTCATCCAACCTGGCCTTCAACACTTCCCGGGAGGCGGCATCAACACTTCCAGGGAGGGGTTACAGTATACACAAGGTACCCTTAAATATTCTGAACAGGGTACAAAATAAAAAGTTACAACCAGCTTTGAGATGGAGGGATTTTACCATGTAAATTCAGTATTTCTCTCACACGCTCAGAAAAAAAAACCCAACCATATGAACAAACAGCTCTTTTGAAACGTTTCAGTAGATTGTGCATCTTCTTTTTCCCAACTTGACCACAAAAGATGTCTTCAGTAGGTTCCTATAGCTCTTTACTGTCACATGAGTCTGACGATTTTCTAAGTAGTTTTGGCAGTGTGAGGAGGAAGAATCGACTGTCAATAAACTTGAGCAAAGAAAGCAAAGGTCAGCATGTCCAACAGGAAGCTTACGGGATCCACAGACTGCAAACAAGTTTATTTTCTCAATCTAAAAGCATCGTGTCTTGAAGCCTGTTACAGGTTCAGGATTTGGTTTTTGCTTGTGTCTGCTTACACTGAAAGTCTTTTTGTATATACAAGTCATGCTGAAGTGGTACTCAGAGATTTTTGCTAAAGCTTTCAAAATAACTTCCTTGGCAAAAAGAATCCTGAGCAGCATCATGCAGTGAATCTCCACCTTACCGATGCATTTATTCCAAACATAAGCAAAACAAGCAGCCTGGCAGAACACAATTCAGTTTCAGATGCCTAAAAATTATTCATTGATACAGAGCTAACAGACTCGAGAAGAAAATACTTTCAGTAAATCTGCAACAAAATATTTAGCCTCTTAATAGCTTTATTGTAATAGAAAGATAAGGAATCTATCTAACCTCTTTTAATCAGGCCCTCTCCAAATCAGACTCACAGAAATAGAGCAGGTCATGAATTTTCAGTAAGGAGAATTGTACAAGCCCATCAAATATTAAAAAGCACTGCAGATGTCTGCAGTCCTTTCTAAAAGCTTTTTTTCCAGACAAGCAAAGAGGACACATGAATTAATTAAATTAACTGTTTCCAAACATTCCACGTCTATAAATCATTACCTTTCTTCAGATGTTTTTAACTGAAAATTAAAGTTCCTCCAGGGTTTTCAATCCAGAGCCCCTTTATAACTATTAACAGAGTGTTTTCTTATCCAGGCTTTCAAATGACTTCACAGAAATCTATTGCTCTCTGCATAACCTTAAGCAATAGTGACATCCCACTGAAGCTTTTCTGAAAGCCTCTAACTCCAGACGGCATATCAGCTACGTCTTCAGGTTATCATTTCCACAAGCAAAAACTTAAAAACACACATAAAATTACATGTACTGCATAAAAAGCCTCTTCAAAATCATCAGGAATGTATATGAATCACTTCAACTTATTGAATTACTGTATCTACCCCACAATATACTTAATGGGTTTTCTTAAATTAAATTTCTTTCTGCCAAGTACATCTCTATTTCAGTGGCACTAGCTGAATACCAAGAGAGGATTGAAATTTTTTCTGATATAGTTGCAAGGTACCCATCTGAATAATTCTGAAAAGACAAATTTGCTGTGTTCCAAGCAATCTCTCATTAATGCATTACTTAAAAATTGGTCATAAGATGACTTTCTAAATAGGAAACATGCTCAAAGATGTTATTTTTGGAACAGAAACTGTACTGGAAGCTAGGAAACATCATACCTAGATTCGACATGCCATCTTCTTCCAGTTCCTTTGCCACGAATAGCATCCTTCCCAAGAAAAGCAAGGTGCAGAAATCAGCCTGTGCACCACCTACACGCACATCAGCTGGTCAAGGCTTTAAATGAACTGGACAGAGAAATATGGAATTCTTCGAGGTCACAACTTCAGCCACCCAAAGATACGCAGCTCCTTTTACATTATACCAGGCAATAATTTTGTTTCTTCTTGCATAAAGAACTCCCAGTTACCACTGTTTCCACCCAGAGTCTTGGAGCGTGAAGGAAGAGCCTGCCGTTGCCCTGCAGCCTCGCTGCGTGCCCACACTCGACTCTGCGATGAGCTGACCTAAGAGGCTAGCAGATCAACACTTTCGGATCACGGCTCCTCAGAGGCTTCTGAAAATAGCACACCAGCTGCTAATGGAATCCACGCGCTCAATATCCAGCATCACTGATCAAGTCCCATGTATAAGACATCTTATTTACTTAATGTGACAACCAGATAGATTTATATCGCTGATATCAGTCTAGTCTTAGCCTGATAACCAGGGGTTAAAAAACCCACCCCTTTTTTATCATAATATTGTATGTCAGTTGTCACTATCTAGAATTTATTAATCAAGGGGCTGTATCAGGCTTCAAGCAGCAGCCAAGTATGTTATAAAAAGTGCAGACTCCACTCATGTTTTATGTGCACTACTGCACAAGACCATTGTCCATGTACAGTCCTCGCCTTGAATTTACAAATAATGGTCACTGAAAATTGGCATTGATACTTTCGCATCTAACACAAATGTGCTTTGTATTAATTAAGTTTTCAGTTAATCAGATTATCACCACAGCTGTGAATATATATTCTTACAAACCTTACTCTTGGACTGTGACCTGCTGTTATCTTGAACTGTCGTCGAAATTTTATCTGTCAAACAGTACAAAGTCCATGTAATTATATCTCCTTAAGTACAAATCCACACTTGGCAATAAGCCCTCAACAGGTACTTTTGTTCGTATGTCGGTCAAGTTTCATTTAAGTAATTACAGCCTCTTTCTCACTGGAACAGCTACTGGTATTTGCAGAGTCTCAAATGTCTGAAGCCCTAACAGACAAGCCTACCTGCTACTTCTAATTTATGAACAGCAAATTCAAGCAAGTAGATAAAGCCAGCATCACTGAGGCTTGCTATAGATTAGCCAGCCTATCCTAGCTGTAATAGAGATGTTTCATTAACATTCACCACTAATTGGTTCAGCTACAAAACTCAGATCAAGCAAACTCGTTTTAAGATTTACAAGTTTTTCCACTTCTACCACCTGGACTTTGTCTTTCCTAGATAGAGAGAACTTTATCACTACTTCCATCTTTCTAGCTTTAGTCCTGACTCCTATACATGCCTCAGAGGATTTAAAGAGGAACAAAGAGGATCAGAAATGGAGCATTAACTGGAAATTGTTAGAGACACAGTAACGCCCATGGCATAAGCTTTATTCTGATTATTTCTTACAAAAATCCCTTATCTAGGTCCCCTTTTTGCTCCTTTCTCCCTCTACCTCTTAGCACACTTCTCATGCAAATTTCGGCTCAATTCAAAAAGCATATGCGTTGTACTTTAAGAACTATAGTAGTAGTAGAACTAGTAGTAGTAAGATTTGACCTCGGTGACTGTCTAGGTACTACTACAAACAGGTAGACTGGTTCTCATTTAAGTCAGAAAAATGAATATAGAGATCCCACAGAATTCAGTCTCTTGTTTATTCACCCCTCAGAATATGAACACCCTACAGATTCTTTCCCAACATACCATTACTCAATAGCTCACTACATCTGACTTGCAATCTCCATTGACAATTTTTTTGTAAGATATACTAACCAAGAACTAGAAATAGCATCTGTAATAGTTTTACATTTGTTGGATACATTAGAAGAAACTGAACAAGCCAACCAATTTCTTTAAGAAAATAAGCTTAATACAGTTATTCAGTCTTTTTCCTCTCATTCAGTTTCTACCTATCCAGGTGTTAATGGTTCAAGTTTGGCTTTTTAGTTTCTGTAGTATAGGAGTCATGTTTATTGACAGAGCTACTATTTATTTCCAGCTCAAAATGTCTTCCAAATGCAGTGTTTTCACCCATTTTAACTGTAGGATCTTCAATTTTCTACTAAATCATGACTATTTGGTTAATTTTCAACCCTTTAACAAGTATTACATAATGACTGTATTGCTCAATATATTTTAAGCAGTCATGACCAGCCACCCAAGAGTTTATTCATTTTCATACCTATCTGAACTCTAGGTCTACCCAAGTCTAAACATTCTATACATTTTATTTTCCAGTTATATACATAGCTTAAGTACGTCACCTGTGCCTTTCCAAATACAAGATATTGACTTCTTCACATGAGTTATCAGTTAAGGAAGTTAATTCCTACTTGCTGAAATCATTTTATAGCCGATTATTAGAGCATTACATTATTAGCCAACCCAATGGAATTAAGACCTCATCATTTCTTAAAAGGCTTTTCCATTATTATAATCTGATAAATGTAATTCAACTATTACTCAGCATTGTATACTAACTGCCCTGGTTATGTGCTAGTCTTTTGTTGATGGAGCAAGGGGTGTGTTGGTTTAAGCTACAGGAAAAAACCTGCAGAGCTAATCCTTTAGCACCAGCTTCAGTTCTACACATCTCCCATCCTTACAGCGAAGCTTTATTTTCAGTTCTTCATACACAAGATAAGACAAAAGAATTTTGGATCAACTATTACAAGTTTTAAATTATCTTATTTTACACATCATCTGCGTTCCTGCTACTCAAATGGCACGTAGCTCATAGTTCAAGCAAACAGGCAGTTGCACTTCAGTATTTTAGGTCCAAAACTAAGTCTAAATTAAACCACGGGCTTGTCTGGAGATCTGCTTTGCAAGTGCATTTCCAGCCATCATCTCCAACCCTCACTTCCCACAGATGCCTTGAATGTGAGGTAAACCACAAAATGCACACAGTCATGAACTGAGCAGCTTATCCTCAAAATAATTCAGGTTTTAAGAGTGATCTGATCAACTGAGCAAACTTCAGAACCTCCACCACCCATCAGTATCATGTCTCAGGCAAATGGTTAGTACTACAATGCTTTCTCTATACTTATCTTTTTTACTACCCAAGCTGCAATCTGACCTTTAAAAGCTTCTGATACTTGCTTCACAGAGTAATACACAGACAGATAGCTCCCTGTGTTGTATTCCAAAATAAAATTCCAAAATTGTACAATTTTGCTTTACCTTTTTTCCAAAAATAAGCACTCTTATCGAGGTAGAGTCAGGCAAGTGTTCACAAGCAGACTCAGTTACAGAACTTACCAGGGAAAGTCTGTGGCAGTTACAAATCAGCTTTTTCTAAAGACTCCTTTCTCACCATCCTGTCATATGCTTCAAGTCAATTATTTCAGCACAGTTTTCATCTATTAGCAATTGTTATGCTAAAACCCAGGTGCTAGCAGAGCTCTGCTTTTAAAGTTGCCTGACAGAGCATGCCTCAAAGCAGACTGTCAAAGAAATTCACATTAACAAACAAAAAAAAATATTGAAGAAGTAGCTGATGTAATTTTGCTTTTTTTAATATGAGAACAAGCCCAGTGAGACAGATCTAGATTACCACAAACTATAATATATACTGTGATTTCCAAAGCTCACAAATTCAAAATTGAGGAATTTGCCAGAGAAAGGGCTTTGAAATTAGTGAAATTATTGTATCTGATGAATTGGTCCACATTACACGTGGCACTGCCTATTCTAACTACCAACTAGCCAACTACCTATTCTAACATGAGGAATTCCCTGTAACAAAATTCATTTATGGAGAAGATATTGGACTAATTTCCTGGTGCCTTTAGATGAAATGAGAAGTTCATCAAGGAAAGTGAAAGACAGTAAAGACACAAGACAAACAAAGCCTGAATTCAACTGGGTTGTTCAGTTTAAGGTAAATTGAGCTGAACTGAATCTTTCCTCACTAGAACCTACTCTTAACAGCAACAATTCCTAGCAGATTAAGATGTTTCCTGCATTTCTGCATCTCCTCCCTACCCATCAACCAACTCAGGCTAATCAACACCTTTTCCACTAGCACAGAGCTAGACAATGCACTAGGAAAATTTCCCTTCATTAATTAACCTCTAACACTGAACTCCTGAGCTGAGAAGGGTGGCTGCAGATCCATCTCACTTTTCTCCTTCCATACGAAACCAAAGCACCTTTCTGAATGTGTGCATTAGTTTGGACATCCACCCACCTCCTGTTTCAGTTTTCTGTTTATCATCTGCTCTTCCATGCAGGTATAATAAGCACTAATAAAAGCCTGAAACGTCTTTCTGGAGAACCTCCATCCATCTCCATCACTAGCTATTAGCATAAAAAAGGTATGTTACAAGGAGACTCATTAGAAGGTTCTTCTAAGAAGGAGAGGGTAATCGATAAGGTGGTGGCAATCAGTTATTTCAACCCTTACAAATCACAGGCTGGAAAGGAAATGAGTGTATCACATGGACAGCAAGCCAGAGCCTTCTCACGTTATTTTCCTTCAGGCCACTGCCTGAGTTTCAGATCAAAATTTGGAACTGGATGATCTTTAAGGTCCCTTCCAACCCAAACCATTCTATTATTCAGACACAGATGATTTGTAAGCAAATAAGCAAACTCATCCTAAAGCAACTACCTTCAACGTCACCAGCTTAAGTAATGATTCACAAAAGTTATTCATAAAGCAAAAGCTGTTATAGCTAAGTCTTAAAATAAGCAAAGACATCAAATTCTTATTGAGAACCCTTTTATCTATTACTGTACTCCTCTTAATACTACGCAGAAGCTGAAAACATTTCAGAGTTGAATATCAGCCCATTGGCTTTTTTCTTAAATTGTATTTACTGGTGTTTAAAACCAAGCATCTGACATTCTTTCATAGGAATTCTTATTAGTCTTGGGCAAAAGTTTAATAATTATTAGCCTGATTCCACCATTGCCCCAAAAAACCCCGTCAAGTCCCAGTTAGTTCTGGTAGAACAGGTCTCTCCTGGTATCTTGACTTTTTACATTTCACTCAGGTTGCTCAAAGTCAATACAAATTCTTTCCAATGCAGAGTTACTAGGCCATAGTCAAAATGCTTTTCTCCCTGCTCACCCACAAGAGCTTGCTCTTCATCCCTTTCCTAGAAATCTAATTAAATAATTCTGGTAACAACTGCTCAGAGAATGCAAGAAGATCCACTTTCTTTGCAGTATTTATTATTCTAGTTATTATCTTGCAACAGTTACTGCCAAATAAGCATCTGACAAAGGCCTAAAAAGTATCATTGTTTTGCCTAAAACTTAAACCAAGCTACTCGGTCACAATTGATCTCAGACGTGACTCAACAGCGAAGGAATTCTGCAGATCCACAAAAGCTGATGAAATAAAAATTAGTGCAAGTAGCAGCCAGCAGCAAAGTCAGATTGATCTGCACACAGATCATGGCTCACAGGCACCTTCATTTTCTAAACAAGGTTCTGAAGGTGTCCAACTTAGTTATGGCGTAAAGCCTGGTGAACATGTGGAGTGTTACAGCTCAGCCGGTAAATAAATGACTCAGTGTTCAATACTATGTCCTATCCATCCTGCTAAATCCACAAACAAATCAAACTGAGACAGAGATCCAGTTCTGGATGGAATACTTCCCCCAGAAAACATTTCTTTTTCTGTTGACAGACAAGCATCAGACCTACTAGCTTGCTAAACATTTCTAGGAAATAATGTAGCATTTTGCAGATTTGTTTGTGAAGATAATCACCACAAAGTGATTCCAGGATCAAGCATTTGATCGGACTTAAGCATTCAATACACACTGTCTGTCTATTTACAAACAACTGGTGATAATCACTCCTTCTCCTAGGCAGAGATGAGTAAGAAAAGATTCTGAACAGCTAGGATTTCTTCCTGGGTAACTTCAGAGAAAGGTTACCTTAAATTATTTGACAAATATAATCCAAGGCAGTCACCCACTGCTGCAGAGCTCATTCAGAGGGGCAGCACCCTGCCATGCCCACCCTCTCCTCACACAGCTTTGGCTGCTGCTCAGATCACATTTAAACCAGGAAAAACATTTACGCTTCAGCTCACAACCTTAGAAAAATGATCTGATTTCCCTCACTACCCCATTTCTAGTCCCCGCACAAGCAGCAAGTTCCTCTTTCAAGCAGGTACTCTTCTGTCACGTAAAATGAAGATTATGAACATTTTCCCTCCCTTCAAGGAAAACCCCTGAAAACCTGATGAAGGTTTGTCCTTTGGGTTGGGGTTTTTTGTTGGTTTTGGTTTTTTAATAAAGACTTTAATGCTCAGTCTACAGATAGAGATGAGGACTTCTAGTCATTACTCCCACAGCAAACAGCACAGGTGTAATAATAAAAACATGGCACAGAGAGCCCAGTTAAGGTTGTTGCAAACATAAGACAGCACAATTATCAGGATGATCAAAATTTAGGAACCATTCGTCAAGGAGCAGTGGAGACAAACTCCAGATTGCTTTAAAAAAAAAAAAAAAACAAGATAAATCAGCTTATATATGTGCTATCTGTGGGGACTGGAGACCTGAATCACCAGACCACTTGAAGCAGAGACAAGCTGAGTACACCAGAGGTGACCACTTTATGTGTCCGATTCACAGAGTTTGCTGTTATCAACACCACACAGATACACACTTTGGAGGAGAAGGTCACCTGCTTTTGTATCACTGAGCTGTGCTTAACCTTTGATCAAACCTTGAACGCACAGCTGCTCATCCACTGTGGGACAGCAGTACACAAGTTCATTCTGCTGACATCTCCAGCTAGCAGACTTAACAGAATGAAAATAAAACCCAAACACACTCAAAAAGGTTAGTCTTTCACCTGACACCTTGTCTTGTTCCAATTACCCAGTTGCGTACCAGTGGCTCTGTTCTTTCCATCCTTTCCCATTCACTGTCAGTCTGAAATAAACCTCCATTACAAAAAAAAAAGTTATACTCTAAACATTCCATAACACCTGGGTTGCTGTCAAGAAAACAAAACAAATCACCTGAAAAGCTGTGAGGTTTTGTAACTGCAGTAATACAGGCGATAGTTGTCCTACCAGGTTACATAGAAGGCTAACGGTGCAATAACCCAAGCAGGAATCACTCAAAATTATTTTCAAATATAAACCAGTAGTAACCTACCATCATAATTCTTCACTGTTCTTCATGACAAGTGAAAGTTCAAAATTTTTAGGGCAAACAGCAAGTTATTGTGAAATTAACTTTCAGTAAGTTCAACTTCCAAGACATTTGCACTAATTCCTACTAGATTTTCATCTGGAGGCCAGTACAAGAGTTCACTTTTGACATGCTGAACCCTTGTCCCACAGGATTAGTACTTGTATTTAATATCCATTCAGGCACAGCTACATTGCTTCAAGTTTGCACAGCCTGTTAATTGAAACTGAACAGAAACCTGAGTACAAAAGTCAGTCAAGAATTCCTGGGCCTCCATCGTGACAGAATTAAACACAGAACTTCTACATAATACAGTATTTTTTACACATCTTCCAAGGATTGAAAAGTCCTTTTATTTTAAATTTTAGTAAGTATGTAGCTACTACTGGCATTTCAAGAATGCACCTTCTAAAGTTAGCAGAAGTTGTTAATAGAATGCATTTTGAAAAGGCCAACACAACCTTAGCAGTAAGACAGAATGTGGTTTCATTAAGCCTCACCTAGAACTTAAGATTCAAGTCACCTGGAAGATGCTTTAATTTCAAAGAGAAAAGCATTCTTTATTAAACTGCTCAGGAGTGATCCTAGTCTCTAACAATGCTCATCAGCTGAAAAAGTTACTTCTCCACTGAGACTTTTCTAATACTGTTTGTCCAAGCAGCAGACACGGTGTTCTACTCATACCTCCAAGCCACCTTCCCATTTCCAGAAAGTTAAGAGGCAAAAAGTACCAGTAAGAGCTAGAAAAATCTAAAGTACTTCTGCATATCTTGAGCTAGTCCCCAAATTTGTTTTTAAAATCAGTACAGCTATATTGGCTCTAAAAGAAAGCCCCAAAAGTTATGAGTTAACCTGGAAAAAAGTCAATAAAGTTGTATCAACAGATTTGTCTCAGCTCTCCAGCACATTTCACAAGACAAACTCCGTAAGAGAAAACTTCCTCCTGGTCACGTATTCTGAATATCCAACAGTAACACTTTAGTTAGAAATCAGATTATCTTGTATTTGGCAATACAGAAAACTCTGTTCAGAAGTTACATCTCTCCCATCCACCAGTATTTCTGTGCTATGATGTTTTTCTGCATGATAACCACGGTTTTAGGAAGGCTGTAGCCAGAACTAGATGGAAGATGACTTCACAGAAATGCAGCACACAAATAGTGTTTGCAGCAGACATACCACTGTCAGCTGTATCATTTATCTCCACTGAGCACTTTTACAATTAAAAAAAAAGTATCTCAATACGTGATCTGAACACTGAATATTTGGGAAATAAAGTAAATTAAACAGCTGAGCATTCTTAGCTTTATTCCAAATAGAAGAACAAAGCAAACTCACTGATCTACCCGACCATGCTACAGACTGTGCAACCTGCTCACAAACACTTGAAGTTGCTAAGCTCCATATGTTTCAGCAGAAGTCAGCACAAAACCAGCCAGTTCCATGTTGTAGATGACAATTATTTTTTACTGATTGCCCGCAGCTATATAGTTACCTTTAAGCAACGCTCACTTTTACTGAAACAGCCACTTAAGGAAATTCCTACCAACTGGAATTGCTTCCCTCCCATGTTCCTCCTAGCACATATAGTGATTCATCAGTCCTCTGCAATGCCATTGCTTTGAAAACTGGATGCTTATTTCCCAGGCAATATCATTTCTCTATATTTTCCTTCCTTCCTTTCAGGAGTTTACATTTGCAACAATTTCAAGATACATACAGACAGCTTAATTACCAACAAAAGAAAGGTTCCTATTACCTTAAAAATGAAGATAAAAATATATGGGTGATTGTTCAGCAGCCTTCAGAATCTTTCACTAAAGCTTAGTAACTTGGCAGACAAATTTAACTTTTATTGAAAGCGTGAAAACACTAATCCTGTGTTACTCACTGAAATACAAGACCACATTTCTTAAAAGCTTAAGATTTCAACAGGCTTACTGCTCTACCTAGAATATATCTACAGTCATCAGCTACCAGACTACCAAAACACTTCAATATCAGGTGAACTGGGGAAAAGGAGGTACTATGACAACGTGAGAAGGCTGATCTATGCTGGTCCTTTGCTTATTTTTTCATTCAATGAAAATTTCCTAACAAATGTTTCCACAGAAAGCATATGTTGGCAGAATTTTCATCTCTACAGCACTGCAGGGTCCTCCACTCTCACTGACAGAACACAGTCGCAGAGCAGTCTGATTTTGTGGTATGAACAGACAAGGAGAAGAGGGACTGAGTGAGGAGACCAAATCAAAGGTACTCGGTACTCAGGCACTCACACACTTGGGAATAAATAAGCATTTTCCAGAAAATGCCAATTGTCCAATGCAAAACTTAGTTGAATGTTTTGGCCAACAGTTGTTCCTGTAAGTGCTGCAATTATCTCAGCATTAACAAATTACCACAGTCATCCACTAATTAAAACATTACTTACATTATACTGTACAAATAAGTCAATATGGACCAGCATTAGCATAAGACAACAACAATTTGACTTCAGGAATATGCTTCTCATTTCATTCAAGCCAAGGACTCTAAATATTTTGATCCTGCTGCTGGCAGGGGGGTTGGAACTGGATGGTCTTTAAGGTCCCTTCCAACCCAAACCAGTCTGTGATATTTACCAAGTTTTAGAATTCCTTCATTATTCACTATAGTGGGTGAATATAGAGATTGCAATAACTACCTCTTTCTTGTAAAGGTACCTGCTCCCAGCTCACAAGTCCCTAAAAAAATCAACTTGATCATTCTCCAAAAAAGAAACAGCTGCAGACAGTCACGGTTCATCAAAAGATTAGAGTGATTATGGCACAGAAGTACTGAAGACTTCCTTTCCTTAATATCTGCAGACATCAACACAGACTTATGAAAGTCACAGACACTCAAAGTAGCAATAACTGCAACTGTGCATCACTGTGCTCAGCTCAAAACCCTAAACATCCAGCCAGCATAAACAGACCTTGCTGTATCATCCTTCAGCACTTTCTGGTATGATAAATTTCTTCTTCCTGAAACAAAAATTGTAGTTAGCTGCATGACTTGCATGCAATAGAGCTCTAACGGTATTTTAATCTGCACATAGCTAATGAAAAACAATCATAAGGACAATGCATAATAGCCTTTTGGCAAGATTAATTAAAACCTTAGACTGCTGATTACACAAACAACTCTGGTTCAACATATTTATGATCAGTTGCAGATAAAGGGACCATGCATACAGCTCCTAGAGAAACAGGTTCGAGTTCATTAGAGCCTGGCAGTTATTTTACAGCCTGCTGATCAGTTCAGTTGCAATAGCTTCTGCTCAGCACTCTGCTACTTTACCCCTAATTGCTTAAGGAAAATAAAGTTTAGGTGCAGGCCAGGAGCCCTCTGACACCCTAACAAGCTGTCCCAGATCTTGCAGCACAGTCCCACACCCATTCCTGTAACAGCTCTGAAGCTCATCTGAGCCTTAAGGGAGTTTATCCAGCTTGCTACCCCAGTAAAACAATCACTTATTTTTACACTGAGCTGATTTCTGAACCAGTGAAAGGGAGCTGGTGGGGTGGAAGGATCCTCCTCTTTTAGCAACAGCAAATTAATCATTACAGGCTCACCCACTCTTAAACTATACTCTCAGAAGACAGTAAAGATCTATATCCATTTTTAGCAAGTTTACACTTTGTTGCCCTGCTTTAGCAAAAGCCTTTCACAATCCTAGTATTATTTTCAGCTAAATCTGAACTGGCAATCAAGCAGCACATCATCTCATTTTGAATTAAAAGTTGAAAGGATGTTGTAATAATTTTAAGGCACAAAGGAGCACATAAATATAACCCTCAGATTACAAACTTGGCTTGCCTGACTAACCTGAAGAGGCTTTATACCCTATGAGGTTTTTTAAGAGAATTAGAAAAAGCTTAATTCCTCCCTCCCAAAGACTCTCATAGTGCTGCAGCAACTTTATTCATTATTAATCAGGCCTCATCTGCTCAACACGTCATTTACATAAGATTAGCAATCGGCCACATGTTACAACATGGCAGCAAATGGCAGTTTCCTTTCCTCAACATAAAGCTTTCACCCTCTAAACAGTAAACAGAGAGCATAACTTAGAATAGTTGGTTTCTTTTTATGCAAGTCAGTTTAGCCATTGGATGAAAAACACCATGTTACAGTAAACATCATGTGTAAACATGAAAAACTCTCTCTCCCACTTAAGAAATTTTGAGTTCTTTACTCAGTTTCAGCTTGATTTGGCAGCAGCAGAAGTCTGGAGAACAAAGTACCTAGGAGAAGGGTATAGAGAAGGATGTTGAAACCAGTCTTCCAGCTGGAAGAGCAGATTCCCGGCGTGCACGGCTCCCCTTGGCTCGTTGCTCTGCACGTACACCCTCCTGTCAGCACACACGTACTTGCTGGCACACAGGTAGCTTGGATGGAGCTGCTTCATGTGCTGCTTCTTGTTCTGCTGGTGGTTCAGCTCCCAGAAGGAAGCATAAAAGTGAGGACAAAGAGCACGAGATCGCTGGTGTCTTCACAGCAAAGCTCTCCAGGAGGAGGAGAGAAACACAGGAAAGCAGATGTCATCACTTCTGCCATTCAACAAACCTAAAATCGTGAAATTACTACCTGAATCTTGCTGAAACCACCTGGTGTGTGCTAATTTGTTTCACTAAAACAGGATCAGAAGTAGATTTGATTTTGAATCTCAATTATTTCAGTCTCTTACCACAATTTGTCATCAGCAAGGTACTTTACATATTCCTTCTTACAAATACTCCCCTGTCACATTTCACTTGAATGCAACATAAATAAAAGCAACTTGATTTACTGACACTGTTCTTTTCAGGAAATTAATACACTACTTTTTATTTTTAAACACTTAAAATGTAACTGTAAATTCATACACTCCCTGACAAGCAGATGGAAGACGCAAATTAAACAAGTGCCATAGCCTACCTGTAGTTAAAAATCTTTGCTTTTAAATCAGATGCTCATTATGATACAGTCTATATCAATGTCTAAATACAGAAGTCAGTCTTAAAGTTGATGGTCACAGAGACCAGAAGCCAAACAAGGTCCAGAGTCAAAGCCCCTCACAAGGTCCAAGCAGATGAAAATGGTAATTAAAAAGCCTTTGGAATTCTCTCAAGTTTTGCCATTTTAGTTTATACTTCAATCTCCCAAGAACAGCTGCTGGTCTTTGAGTATTAAGAGAATTTTGCTTCTTTTTATTTCCAAAAGCCAACAGCCTGCAACCACCCGAAAGGTTTGCTAGAGGAAAACCAATGTACACTGAAGCCTCTATATTCCAGTCATCACCTTCACTTCAATAGGCTGTTTGTCCTGCTTGGTGGCAAACACTATGGAAAAAAAAAAAATATTCTTTTAAGTTAGGAAACCACTAACTATCCCATACCTCAAGTGTATATAGCTATTGTGACCATTACAATTGATTTTTACAGCTTCATAGCTATTATTTTCAAGCTGTTATGGTTAAAAAATAAATACTGCACTCTCTCCTCAAGTGATGAGCTTGCATCTCACATTCGTCACCAAAGTTTCTAGTTGTTCACCCTTTCGAGAAGATTAAACCTAATACAGTTTTTTCATACACAACTCCATTGTATTCAAATTCCATTTCTTTTCCCTTACCTTTTTTGGGGCTCAAGACAACTCCATCTGTATAGAAACTGCTTCAGCAACTGAATCCAGCTCCAGGACCAGCAGCACTCACAGAACAGGGTTTCAGATCATTCATGTGCAAGGTAAAAGTGCTTATGCAATATCTCGGCCACAGCATCCAACACACACAACCCATCTTGGTACCCAACAAATGAGCCACTACCACAGATTTCAACATTTTCAAGATGCTTCCTGGACTATCTTCTAAAATTCAGATTTGATGTTGTGGTTTAACAGACTGGACTAATTAGAGAAAAGACTTGACTAGCACTGGTTTTTATTTGACTCTGTGCAGGATGGTGCTACTTCAATAATTTGGCAATACAAAATCTGAAGGACGGTTCATAATCAGTGTTATGTTGCCATCTCTGCTGCTTTTTCAGAGCTTTATGGAAATTTAAATCATGTATCTTCAACTTTAAGCCCACTAAACTTTTCTTGATTTTAGTTTTTATACTTTAATGTTTCAACAAGTGCCTGTTACACACACAGCTGACAGCTCTTCTCAACCTAGATGTGACCATCACAGGACACCCACCAAACACCCTTCAACTTTAAGCCCAGTAAACTTTTCTTGATTTTAGTTTTTATACTTCAATGTTTCAACAAGTGCCTGTCACACACACAGCTGACAGCTCTTCTCAACCTGGATGTGACCATCACAGGACACCCACCAAACACCCTAAAAACACAAGTGTGGCTAACAGAAATCAACTCAACCAGACAAAAGAGTCTTGAGGTAGCAGAGTGTTTTTCTGGTCTCCTGTAGTTTTCTCCACACACCATCCCCAGTGAAACGTGTATCTCTAATAATTGCCTGGAGAATATGTTCCCCTGAGGTCAATAAATATCCTCTCTCTCTGCTGACACACCTAGCTATCAACAGCCTTTTTACTGACTTGATTAACAAGAGGCAAACAAGAGACTGACACTGAGGGGAACAGACACAGCTCATATTTGTGTTACCTACTGCTTTTCAAAACAAAAGCATTCCAAGAATTTGCAGGAAAACAACACATCTCAAAATTCATCACATTTTAAAAAACTGCAGTACTTTCTCTACATATTGGAGCCAGCTTAGGTGTCAGCAACACTGACAGCATGGAACATCAATGTGGACTAACCATCCTAGAAACCCAGACTGGTTTGGGTTGGAAGGGACCTTAAAGCTCATCCAGTTCCAACCCCCCTGCCAGCAGCAGGGACACCTTCCACTAGACCAGGTTGCTCAAAGCCTCATCCAACCTGGCCGAGAACACTTCCAGGGAGTGGGCATCCACAACTACTTTGGGTAACCCAATCCTGTACATAGATAGACCCTTAACAATTCCCACAATCTGCACCAAGACCTCTGCTTTAGCATCGATATTTGCATCCAAGCTAGAGAGTGGTGTGCCAGCTCCAGCATTTGTACAGACACAAAGTCACACTTACAAAACACACATGGACAACCAGAAAGAAGGGGCTTTTCAAAGGCACTGCTTTTCTCTAACACATTACAGCAGTCAAACAATTAGTGAAGTTTTTGGGGGATTTTTTTGTGTGTGGGTTTGCTGGTTTTTTTGAGTTTTTTTGGTTTTTTGGGTTTTTTTTTTTTTAAGCTGTCTCCAAATCTTTTTAAGTAACTCATGGAGTAAACTATATTGAGTACTTCTGATTTATCACAGGAAGTACAATATCATCTGGAGCCACCTACTGAGTATTATGAAATATAACTAAACAAAAAAAATACAAGTTGGGAAGAACACAGGATTTATACAGCTATATTCATACCCATTTTTAACAGGTTGGGGTTTTTTTAATTACAGCCTCACTGATCTTGTTTTAAAAAGATGTAATCCCATTTGTAATTGGATCTATTTACCAGTATTTGATTTACCTAATGTGTCATCACTGGACAGCTTTTATCGAATATCACTACCTACCTCCTAGTCAGCAATATTCCCATCTGCTGAGCAGAAAAATATTATGAAAGCTATACAAGAACAGCTGCAGAATGTCAGATAATCCAGGAGAGATGTATCAGTGTTGGACAGCAACAGAGGTTCCTCCGATAACGACTTTCAATGAAATGAAGGACTGCCAGATAACTTCTCACTTTGGTGTTGCTTTCTTCCAAGAAGATATTTGTATTCAAGATTCTAGCAGGTAGCTGGCTCAGCTTAAACTACCTTATTTACATACTAATAAAAAAAAAAATCTGAAAAAATGCCAGTAGGCTACCTTGGTCTTCACAAATTCTAGCAAAATCGATTTTTCCCATTTATCTACTGGAGTTCTTTTTAAAAGCTATTGGCCTGGCCTAGTTAGCAAACCAAGGGATATATATATTTGAGCTCTAATTTTAATAGCGTGTCATCACCTAACATTAAGTAAGTCCTTTAGGGACAGACTTGTACTTTCTGGGTCACTGAGGTATTTTGCCTCTTGCTGTTGACAGCTGACTTTCAAGTTACAGTCAAACACCAGCATTTAAATGTCTTTTTTTCCCCTTCTCTTCAAATCAACTAATTTCTTTCAGATGTCTGCAGTCTCCTTTCAGTGTTTACTGCTTGCTCCCTAGAAAATTCTATATTCATTAAAGAGTCTAAATCACCCTGAAATATTAATTTCAAGATAGGTTTACGTTCATTTTGTCAAATACACCCTTTAATCTAACATGTGATGAAAGTGATGAGATCCTGCCCAGCTACCCCATTCACAGACAGCACCCTGTACAACTCCCAAAACTGCAGAGTCAGCGATTACTCACCTCTCCTCAAACAAGTCTTTCCTTATTTAAGGTAAAAGTAATCTCTTTAGACTATTGCATGCCATATTCTAACATTAAGATTTCCCCTATCAGCCCAGAAATACAAAGTTTTCCAGCTTATATTACAGTCAATTAGTTTGCACAGTAAGTGAAATACTTAATGCACATTTCCTTTACCAGAATCACAGTCAATGCACTCTTACCTCAATAACATTGCATTAGTTATCCACTTTTTTTTCCCTTATGTTTCACCCACTGTAGTTTCTGCTGCACTGACTGCCTTGTATGCATGCACACAAATACAAATGGCACATCATGTCTTCTGTTACCTAAAATTGCACAGTCAATATCATACATCTTCTGCCTTTACCATATAGATAATGGTAATGATCCAGTTGAAGAAAAAAATAAAAAGAAAAAAAAAAAGTAAGCATGCTCTGGAAATGTATTTTCTAGTTGTTTAAAGACCATGAACAACAACAATGAGACTACATTAAAGCCACTGAAGTTTCCCTGTAACGTTACAGTGACAAAAATGGCACTTACAAGCAAATCAGGAGCCCCCAGTTATTTACATTTGTATACTGATCAGTTTTTAAAAACATGTAATGCTCCATTTTAAAAGCTTTCGTCAGATAATTTGGAGAGGATTAGCAAGTGAGCAATTAGTACATGCAGTTCACATCAACTACCACATCAATTAGCGTCATAAATCAAACCAGCAACCCTCTAACTGAATTCACTCTATTATGCAGGAAGCAAGATGTTCCAGTAAGCAAAATATTCCCGGAGAAGCACTGTCTTTTTTTGAAGTCATGTAGGTCTCCTGACTTCAGTTAAAATATTAGCTTTAAAAGGCACTAAGCAGCTATCAAGGCAGATGTTTGCTGTGACTACTGGTCCATCTAACTGTGGCTAGTGTTATTACCCAGATGATTAACACACACCACTCACGCCCCTCTCACACCTATGTATTATCTACACCTATAGATTCAGCATATCTTCTGCCTCAAGCAAGTTGTGCCCTTTTAGTCAGCCCCACCCTACTCCTATTTAATTTTTCAAGATCAATCAACAGCAAGATCCAGAAACTAATGTATTGTCATTCATCTAGCCGCTATTAAATGCTGCAATCTCATAGCAATGAAGTATTTTTGAATATTAATTAATGCAGGTTAAAATTAGAATCTTATTTTGCACGAGAAAAGTAATGAAATGGGACAAAATAGATGAGTTGCCACAGGGTACAGGAATAGTTTTCCACAGTTCGTTTCTATTCCTTCCTGCTTTCATTTGCTCAACTCCCAGGTTGAGCCTATAGATCCACGTTCAAGTAACAGAACTGCCATGGATAAGTGATAAATGACTATAGGGAAGTCCCACATGCACTAAGGCTACAGCTATAGATCTTCCTATTCCGAGCATACCAGCAGCATTGTCAATTTTTACAATTTCATAAAGGCAAAGCAGCTATCCATCACTGTCTCCATCCTGAAGCTTGCCCAGAGACCCACAGAAGTGTTTCAACCCCAAGCCTGAACAGCAATCGAAAACATATTTTCTAGGAGCAATGTATTTTAAAGGAAAACTATAATTCAGCTTTATTCATGGTACCACAAAAGAAAACAACCCTATTAAATACTTCGGGGTGTTTTGAAAATACGAACAAAGTTTCACCAGAAAAGCATTTTAAACTCTACTCCATCATTGATTTTATGTTCATGAAAGCAAAGGAATATTATTTTCATTTACTGTCACTATTTATTAGTTTTGATAGTTGACACTTGTACCCTTGGCAGTACAATCAGTAACACCTTTTAGCCAGAAACAGAGATGGTGCGATTAACAACAAAATTATTCGTAACTGCTTTATCAGCATTCTCACTCCCAAATGTCCATATCTATTAAGATTTTCCAAGCTAGCATTCTAGTTTTAGTGCTAAACAGTGAAGTTACCCAAGTAAGAGACATATAGCCCATCTTTCTCCCAAGAACCTGACACGTGTTTTACAATATGCCTCCCACTGTAGGTAGAACAGCAGATGTGGAGCTGTACACCAATTTACTGATCATGCAGAACCCCCATCTCTGATTTTTGCTTATTTCTTATCAGCCCAAATTTGACCTGTTCTTTCAAGAGCATGCCACCTTGGCCTGAACATAAATACCTACCAAGTCTGTAGGTGATTGTGAGCAGTACAACCATAACAGTACACCATGACACAGAAGTATCAGTTATTATTTCATCTTTCCACATCATGAAGCACTTAGTCACTAAAGTCTAACTCACACCTTTACATTAGGTTTACAAAAGAAGAAACAACAATATTCAAATATAAGGATTCAATGTGAGCTCAATTACTTAGTCACTAAAATCTAACTCATACCTTTACATTAAGTTTACAAAAGAAACAACAATATTCAAATATAAGGATTCAACATCAGCTCAATTACTTCTTCATACTATTTCACCATCAGCAAAGGCTTAGTTTTCAAGAGACCTTTTGTATTCTATGATTCTGCCCCGTAAGCTTGACATTTTGAAAGCAACACTGGTAATTTAGTGGGTCAAGTTCATGACAAGAAATGCTGTAGGTTCCTACTGCTGCAGTTGGCTTTCTACAACAGTGTGTTCATGAACTTTATTACCCCAGCCCAGAGGCAGTGCAGTTCTGATCAGAGATGCCTGCTAAGTATTCCAAGCTTTAAGGCTTAAACTCCACCTTACCCTGACTCCACGGAGAGGAACAGGCTCTGACAGCACATATTGATGATTTTATTCCTGCACTAGACAGCCATTTCAATATTCTAAGATCACTGGGTTCATTCCTATCAGACTCTGATGAGAAAACAGCTGATCCTGCACTCAAATGCAACTTTCATCCGTCATCAATAGGAAATGACATCTGCTGTCCAGCACCATGCTGCAGTCACCCTAAGAACTACTATTCTGTGTACAATTTGTCTTTCAATGAAACTTTTCATAAAAGAAAAACACAAAGTAAGGGTTTTCAGACAGGCAGCTGAAGTATAACATCTTAAACACTTGCTTTCCATGGTTGTACAAATTAATACACCATTCACCTCCTTATTTAAGTTCCTGAGACACTACTTTTCTTTACCCAAATGACTCAAAAACCCTTGCTTTTGGTTCTCAACTAGTTAACTCAGATACTCGAGCATGGTATCCAGCTGAATGACTACTGCCTGGGCACCTAGAGCACCAGGCTTTCAGCATATTTCCTCTAGAGAAGACAGTTGCTGTGATACCTAAAAGGCTTCCTGGCTGCTCTCCTGAGCGTGGTGAGTTGAAGCTGTACAATCCTGGAAATCACAAATTTGTACACTACTATCTGTTTAATAATGCCCCTCTACTCTGCTCTTGTAAGACCCCACCTGGAATACTGCGTCCAGTTCTGGAGCCCCCAACATAAGAAAGACATGGAGCAGTTAGAACAAGTCCAGAGAAGGGCCACCAGGATGATGCCAGGGCTGCAGCACCTCTCCTATGAGGACAGGCTGAAAGAGTTGGGGCTGTTCAGCCTGGAGAAGAGAAGGCTCCGGGGAGATCTTATAGCAGCCTCCCAGTACCTGAAGGGCCTACAGGAATGCTGGGGAGGGACTTTTCATAAGGGCAGTTAATGACAAAACAAGGGGAAATGGGTTTAAACTGAAAGAGGGGAGGTTTAGATGAGATATTAGGAAGAAGTTCTTCCCTGTGAGGGTGGTCAGACACTGGAACAGGTTGCCCAAGGAAGTTGTAGATGCCCCCTCCCTGGAAGTGTTGAAGGCCAGGTTGGATGAGGCTTTGAGCAACCTGGTCTAGTGGAAGGTGTCCCTGCTGCTGGCAGGGGGGTTGGAACTGGATGAGCTTTAAGGTCCCTTCCAACCCAAACCAGTCTGTGATTCTATGATTCTAATGCAGTTACAAGAGTAAGTTACAGGATGCTACAAAATCCTGCAACAGCAACTATCTTGCTGTGTCCTCCTTCTGGTTATATTACTAAAATATATAGTTGCAAAGCATAGATACAGTGGTATAAAGTAATAGAATATTTACTCACAGGAAGAACTTCATCTGCAGCTCTAGTGTTAGAGATAATGCAAGTACTACCAAATTCAAGTCAAGGTGGATTTTCCTCTGGGTTTCAAGTTAAACTGTTTCAACCACTGATTTGCTCTATAAACAGTCCTTCAATGCCTTGAAAATGATGTAAGGAAAAAAAAAAGATTAAAAATCTGAGTCTGAAGCTTCATAAATAAATACAAACCAATACAGCTAAAGCTACAGATTCCATTCCAGTAGTCTTAGAGTCACTTTGCTTTGCCTGTATTTTTCTAAAGCACTGAAGGGGAAATTACCAAACAAAATAGCTGTCTAATCACGACGTTTACGCTCATTCTCCAACTATGTAAACAAATAAAGGTACTAAACAAGACACTGAAATTACATATCTCATACAAATCAACCCTGTATTTTTAGTACTCGCTTCCTTAAGTGGTTAACTCAAGCTTACTTAAGCACCGAGAAAAGAAAAATGAAAAATCAAGTCATTCACTGGGTAAGAAATGCACTGTCATCTTAACACGCTTTCATCTGTGCCATTGTACAGGCTCCAAACGTGGTGTTAGTCAGAATCCTGAAATGGCATTAATGAGGTTCAATGTGCACACGCTGATTAAGTAACACATCTGCTCCCAGCCACTTAAAAATAAAATATAAATATAAAAATAAAAGTATAAAATAAAAATTAAAAAGTATAAAATAAAAACTTAAATAAAATAAATACAGTACTTCCAGAGAGCTTTGGAATTGCCAGCTGACCACATGGACTCACTACCAACACGGGAACCTGACAACCTCTCTGTTTCCACCTTGGAATTAGAAAAAAAACCCAAAACTTGCGAAGAAGTCATAGATCCCTGGTAGCCCAGATATGTCTAAGTGAGACAGCACTCTTACCTTATTTCTGACATCACTCACAAGATTCGTGCAGCATTTATAGTCTTTTCACAATTACAACAGAAGTACAAATTAATTGCAAACAACTTCAGATCAAAAGCTCTATCCAGGAGACTAAGAAGTAGCTGAAAAGTCATTCCATATAGAGAGAAGAGAATTGAAGTGTTCCTGATTTTATAAAAATCCTTTTAAAAGTTTATCACTCAAAAAAGCTACTCACTGCCCTGTACACAGGCTGGAGAATTCATGACTGCAGTTGAACTCTATCTCCTCGCTGCATTTAAATGTAAAGTTTTCTGGGACAGCAAGAAGGTGGAATCTCAACCGCTTCATAGAATCATAGAATGGTTTGGGTTG
>NW_010307164.1:0-1905 GCF_000700745.2 Antrostomus carolinensis
TAACTCTACCCTAGCAAAACCAGGACAACATCTGAAGGAAATCTGTGTTGTACCAGTTTCCTAATGAAAATGAATGATAAACTTGTAAGTTTCCACAAACTTCCCTTGAGCCTCTGCAAGTTTTCAGAACACAGGACTATAGTAATTGAACTAAGCATTGAGAGTGACATCAGGATTAAAGGTTATGAGCTCTGATGATGGGCTGAGAGCTTAGATCCATAAGACCTGAGAATGCAGGCTGTTGAAATGCTGTATTGAATGCTAAACTGAAGTTTTAGGAGACAGACTTGTTGTTTTTTGTTTTTTTTTGTTTTGTTTTTTTTCCCCAACGTGACTGTGCTAATTGGACAAGTGGGTGTGAATGGCAATTAAAGAAAATGTAGAATCACTTTTCCATACAGATAATCTGTAGGTATGAACTGTTAGAAGAATGGAGAAAAAATAGAATCACTAAAAAACCCCCAAAAGCCACAAAACTGATGTAATACAGAACTGGACTATTGGTTATTCATTAGCTATGGATATTGGGCCAATTGTTAGCCTAAGCCAAGTTGGCTGTGTATTGCTTTAGCAGTTCTAAACAGAACTAAACCTCTTCTGACTAACTGGGGATTTATCCCACACGGGAGAAACCTCTGAGCACTGTAAAGCTGTCATTGCAGCCACATGGCTAAGGAAATGTTTATTGGAAGTGTACTGGGGCAGGAAGGACTATACTTGGAGCATACCATGCTCCAGTCATCCCTGCCAATGTAATCACCTCTAAGGGGTTCTACCATCTGGTGCAAGTTACAGAAAGCCTGAGGCTATTTTAACTTGTACTGGGAATTAGCCTTTGAGCAGGAGAATGCTAAACTGGCTTTAAGCCAGTTTTACCTTTTTCTCTGTTGCATCAAGCAGAATATTTCTGTAATTACAAAATCTACTTAAAATCCATTAAAGTTCAATTCACTAATATGGAATTGATTCTGACTTCAGGTGGGAAATAGATCTTGGAACTGAATGAACTTCTGTGTTCCCTATTTTTCATGCAAATACTCCTAATAAGAAAAACAGGCAAATGTCAAATGCATAAGCAAAATTTTCTGAGAACAGACTTTTTTTCAGAATGTTTCCATTAAGTCAATTAGAAACTCTAACTTGCTGAAACACAGCCAAGAGTAATAACAAAAATACCTAAATAAATAAAATGTGCACATATGCAATTTGGGAAGAATGATGTATGGATACAGACCTGTCATCACTCCCTCACTACATAATTTTACCTATTCCACACCTGTGGCATATGGTAGCAGTGAAAGAGATAATCAGGTTTAATGTTACAGCCGTGTATATCTGTGTCCTTTGGAACCCTTTCTGGAATTTCATTTATTATTCTTCAACCAATGCTTTTGTCAGTCTCTAACATTGTCAGTTCATCAAGACAGTGTATTCTAATCCTCTTCTATGCAAAAAGTCAGCGTGGATACCGAAGCACACCTCATTGCAAGTCAGAGACCTCATCCAGATATAATATGACTAACTACAGTTCATAACTATAATAGCATTTGTCTTCTTTTGGGTTAAAGAAACCTTTATTATTTTCCTGGTTCTATTGGATGAAGAGATCAATAGCATGGGAATGATATTAGAGCTCTTTTCCTATGGTCGATTACTACTTCTGAGGTGGATTTCCCCTCCCCCTCCCCAGTTTGAGTCTTATCATGTTACTGGAGCATGTTTTTTGTGTAGGTAGGTTTTTTTGGTTGTTTTGTTGTTGGTGGGTTGTTTTGTTTTTTTGGGGTTTTTTTTTTGCCTCTGTGTATGGCTAAAACAGATATGCAAATCATTTTAGAGTACCTGTCAGCTTCACAATTCCCTGTGTTTAGTAGGACTTGATTGTCTTCGTGGGAAGATATTCCCCCC
>NW_010307164.1:1945-15713 GCF_000700745.2 Antrostomus carolinensis
CCCCCCACCCTCAAGTACAAAACTTTTTGCACTATTTCATCATTCTGAAACCAATTTAAGGACAGAAACTACCCCTAAATTAAGCAGAAGAGGCAATAGAAAAGTTGGATTGGGCCACTGGGAACTTTAAAAACATCAGGATTTAATTAAGGTTATATAGTGTTGTTAAAGACTGGTAGCAAGTATATAATGGAATCTCGGAGGTGAGTACAAATTTTGTGAGCCTGAAAAAGATGTGGTTTCAGTATTGAATTTTAGGAAGCAACAAAAATGTGTCAATGAAGGTCATAGGTATATTTATTAACCTCCTCTATTTATCAACTTACTCCTCATGAAGTTTGATAATGCAATCTCTCGGCTCATAAAAGCAGTATTGGACCTATGAAATCTGGATTTGCTGCCTAGAAAACAGATAAGGTATGGTAACAGTTTGGAATTGTGATCCACTCCTAAGATAACTATAATAAGGAGGAAAAGAATAGCAAAAAGAAAAATAGTATTTCAAGCAAAATGAACATTTTTCTCCCAGTTGATAGGTTACCATTTGGCTGATGGTCATAGGTTTGTCCAGAAAACACTTATGAGTTATAGACAGTCAGCTAGGGTCAGTAGCTGAAGGTATTGTTTTCTCTTCACCCCAAAGAAAGGCAAATAAAAAAATGGTCATAATGAATTAACATAATAGTTTACAAAGTGATATGTGTTTTCATGTTCAAACAAGTTCATTAACATTGTAGGTTTATTGGCATGACATGTAAAAGCATTGCCAAAGTCAGCACACAGCATAGCTCATGCCCGTCAAATGCTAAATCACAGTACTCCCAGAAGTACCCAGGGTCTTATCCTATGAGTTCATTTTGCAATATTGCCCATATATGATTCAGTAGCAGTTTGCTACATGTTATCTTACGGGTTTGGCTGCTTAATAACTTATTTCAACTTATTACTCTGTTTCCCATGAGAAGTATTTTATCAGGATTTGCAATATTTATATCGAAATATTGCAATTCCTCTCAAATAACTGGCAATCTAAACACAACATAAAAGATAAGCACGATTACATTTACAAATGTTGAAAACTTAATTATCTTCTTTACGTTATCATATAGAATTACATTTTTAGATTGGGTTACCCACAGCTGATTCACAGTTCCTCATACCTTGCTACCATTGCCAAGCATTCACTGATGTCCATATTTTGAACAACCTTGTGCAATTCAGAAGTATTATTCTTCACATGCAGTTGCAAAAGAAAAAGATTAAATTATTTGCCTTTAGCTCAGAGAAATTAATCCTAAGTAGGTCTAAATGAATAGTATGTTTGTTGATGTTATCAGAAACCATACTTAGGTGGAACAGAAAGTGAATTTTTGCCATATTTTCAATTTTTCTAATTGTTAAATTGCTGAATTCGGAGCTTTTTCTGTATTAAGGGAAATTTCACAAACGTGATTTCAAATACGCCTTTGGAATTGAAATTGCTTTTTCATGTTGTAATTTTTGGGGGAAGAAGAGCAGTTCAATGAAATAAGAAATTGTTTGTGAACATTTTCCCGTTATAAATTCTCTATTTTTTAGTCTTTTTTTTTTTTTTTGCCTTGCCTCCAATTCCACCATTTTGCTGTCTATAGAAATATATTTCTAGACATCTATGATTTAATTTCCCTGCATCTTTCTGCAATTTATCTGCATTTAACAAAATCAAAGAAATGCCACTGATATAAAAGATATCACTGGGTATACAACTTTTTTGTACAGGAGAAGTACAAGAGGCATTCAGCCTACCACCCATGAATCTGCTCTCTTACCACAGTTGAGTACAGTGCTGTGTAGAGGTACTAGTTTGAATTTGTAGCACTGTTGTGAGATTAGTTAGATTCTCTAAAGTTGAACTAATAAACATGCATTCAGTGATGTTAATTTGTTTAAACACAGGACCACATGTACATAAGTGTACTGCTTTATTCCTACAGCCACCTTGATCCTGGCTAATTGCAAGAATTCCATACAGGATGTTTCATCGTGATACCCAAAAGTGGTGAATCAGGATTTCTTTTGTATTTCCATATACATTACATTTCTTTCCCACTCTCCACACACACACTTTTCATCTGCTTCTCAGTGCTTTCCCGTTACTTTTTAAATGTAATCAACCCCATGGTTATTTTATGGGTTTAAAAATATTTTACAGTGCAGCAGTCTTTTCTGAAACACAAGAAATACTGTATATATCAGAAAACAGAACCAGCTTAATCGTCACCTGAAATTGGTTTTTGCTATTGTTCTTCTGTTTTGGGGGATTTTAGATGGAAAGAATGTAGATATTTTAATTCATATATTTTAAGAAGGAGAAACTAAGACTCTCATTAATGATCCCAGTATAAGTAATCTCACAACATGAGATATTGCAAAATTGCAATTCAAGTTACTTCCTTCAATTTATCTTACTTGATAAGAACTTGATATCATTGCAACTGAGCACCTCTTCTTCAAATGATTCAGTAATATATCTTTATTATATTACAGAATTGAAAAATCATTTAACTTTGCACAATACCTATAAGGCTGAAAACATGATACAATAAGAGTGTCTTGTATTATTTCCACTCACATGTTAACACATTAGCAGCTTTGGGTTTTCCGAAGAAATTTTTCAAATCCCTTTTCAAATCTTATGGATCTATAATCCCATAATAATTTACCTTTAAAGATTTTAGCACCCTAGCAGAATACTGAAAAATTACTAATTACTTATGAACACATTTTTTGGCTACATTTTCTGCCTGTTCAACAATACAGCCTCCTGTTTTTGTCAGGATCCTTCTGGGAAATGATATTTATGGGATAGCAAGGGTTCTCCCTTATGGCACTGACTGTCATAAGCACAGGTTAGAAGAGATCACACAGGCCGTGTGCACCACTATGCTTTCTTCTGAAGCTTACAGCCTTAACTGTTCCAAGTACAGTTTTCTTCAGTGCTTTTATAGATTTTCCTCAAACACAGAATGCTCCACTACCTTTTCTTGGCAAATCACATCTGCAGTTATGATTTTGTCTCTTTTTTAAAAAAATCCCTTATCTGTAAATGAATAGCTATCTTATTTTGCCTTATCTATCATGTAATACTGCAGCTAGCAAAAATGTTTGTTCAGGTGTCCTTCTGTCACTAAGCAAAGACCAGTTAAAAGGATCAGTAAAATGCTACTGTAATTCTACAATGCTGCTGAACATAATGTGTTTACTATACAGACAAATGGTCAGTGTATTCATGCAAGTGAATGCAACATTTGTTTGACTAGCTTTTATTTTCTTTACTTACTTTAACCTAAATATTTAATTTCTGGCATCTGCAGATATGGGGCTCAGTGACAAGTTTAGCAATGCAGCAACTGTGGATAAGAACTATTACAAAGACCTAGAGAGCTCTGTATATAAAACAATGTCAGGATCAGTCACAATAGTCAATGGATTTTTTTTCTTTTTGCTTCAGTGCTCAAGTTAGCATCTGCTTTATCCCCTAACAGAGGTGAGTTTTTTTGAAGAGGATCTTTATACATTCAGCATTATTTTAAAATCTATACTGTTGCACACAATTGTGTGTTAACATGCAATTTGTTTATGTTATCAGTCTGCTTTCCCTAGTTGACTTATTTTAAATTGCAAAAACTACTAGCATTCAGTATTGTTGCTTAAAAGCCCATACATGTAAACATGTATCTAAAATCACCTTTAAAAAACACCTCTTCCTGATTCACAAAACTCATATGTTCCTGTGGAATATATTAGGTTTCTACATGGAAAGCTGAAAATTAAGTAGATTATTATGCAGAAGTCATAGAAAGGAAGAAGATACCTTCCTGCTTTCATCTGCTCACTTGCTATTTGCTTTCCACAATTTTCCACGTGGTTTTTAACCTTCACAACTTGCAGAAAAAAGATGATACAAGAATTCCCTAGCTTTAAAAGTACTAATACTAATAGGATTACTACATTTTCATGCAACATAAACTCTCAGTGTGACTTTTACCTTCAGAAATCCCCTAAAAAGAAGAACCAAATTGTAACAGTAGGGCTTAGAAGATGGGAACTATGGACTAAAACTATCCTTCCACAACAAGGTGCAAGATTCTATAAGTAACACCCATGCAAATATTAGTTATTTAAATGGCTTCAAGTTCTATGTTATGGAATTAAAAATTCCTCTCTCCTTATTTTAGAGAATAGTGAAAAGCTGAAAAGAGATTAATAGAGAAGGGCACTGTGGAAAACTGAAATAGTAAATGACCTCTAATTTAGTCATTCTGGATTTTGGAATTTCTCCACAATGTGGATGTGTATGCACCATTTCTGGGGTTTAATCTCATTCCAACAGAAGAAAGAACACAAATCCTGCCGAATTCTACAAAAATTTTGCATTGCTAAACCTTCTTGTGTTTCTGTTTCTGCTTTGGAAATACTCTAATAAAGATGCCATGTTTCAGACAATATATAATTTTATCATATGTAAAGAAAAAGAAACCAAATAAAACTAACATTTTCCATTAAAAAGTACCTAGATATTGTGCAAGAAAAATAGCTTTTTTTTATTTTTTAAATTTCTCAGGTATTTGTAATCCTAGACTTACATGTTAAGAAAACTGTTAAGGGTACTCTATCAAGTATATGAAAGTCATCATGACTAATGTAGAAGATATGAGCAGAAGAGAACTTTTCCCAGATTAACTCCTTTAATTTGCAGAATTGGTTCTAATTATATTAGCAAAAGGAATATAAATAGTACATTGAGTACTTCACGGCTAGTAGAGTTGACAAATGCAATACTGATGACCCCTTTTAATTTTTAGCAAATCTCTAATAAAACGTTATCATCAGAACCTCTTCTATATTTATTAAAACTATTTCAATAGCTTAACTTTGTGCTATTTTCTATTCTTTTTACAGATGTTGTCATGGAAATGAAAAAGGAAAACATCAGTGTCTGAAATATTGGGTAAATTGTAGATAGCAATGTGGAATTCTCATCTCATTAGTATTGGGGATTTTGATCAAGTGTGCATGTCGTATGTCTACAAATACAGTGTCCTACTTCAGTGGAAAGGAGAAGAGTATCAAGTCAGCACTGGAAATAGTAAGTGGTCAGTGTGATATGGCTTTTGTGGTACCACGTTCCACAAGACACCAGGCTGTATATGATTATGGACATCCTCCAAATCTTTAAAGAACTCAGTTCAGGAGAACTGAGTTTAGGAAAACAGAAAATTGTTGAAGTCATTCTGGCTGTACATAAGTATTCATTACAGTACAAAGCTCAGAAGTTTATCAAGTTAGTCCCTGCTATGACAAGCAAATATACTCTTTAAACTTTTTAAAGTTCTACCTTTCAGTGAAAGAGGTTTTCTGCTTCAGTGTAGTCATTTAAACACTGTTACAGAATCAGGTCTTTGGTGATTAAAAACCTCCTCATACTTTTCAAGAGGCACATTTTTAATGGACAGTTTGTGCCTACTTATTATTGTGCCATAATTTAGTTAAAGTAGTTCTCCTATGCTCCTCTTTTCCCTGATGAATTAAAAACCTCTGTGGAACTGCAAGCAAATGGAAGTGGCATACACATATTCAATCAAAACACAGAATTATACATAGCATAGTGTCATGCCATTTTCTGTTCTTGCTACAACCAATGTCACCAGCCTGAAATATCAGAATATTCTTCAATATTCAGGGAATGATTCTGATTTGCAATGCACAACTTATTTTTTCTGTCCTTTCAGCTTTTTTTTTTTTTTTTTTTGCTTGGCTTAAAAAGCTAAGTCTTTGACTCCTTTTGTAAGGGAGGCTAAGAGTATTTCCTTTTTTTCCTTTTTTCCCTTCCTTTCTTCTACAGAACTGTGGACAGTATACTAGAAAGTCTAAAGCCATCTATAAGACTGTTGATACCCATGGCCTCCCCCCCTCCCTATCTCAACTGAAAAGGGCTCACATGAAGTGTTTGAGAGGGACCTTCAGTCTTCAGAGTCATGTTGTAGTTCCGTCTCACAATTGCTCAGTGATTAATAGACAGCAAGTTCCTACTTCTGTCCTAGTCAGTGAACCCAAAGCTAATACTAGGCTGGAGCTGCTAATAAAATGTGGCTCATCTATTACTGTCAGATCAGATCTTGACTTTTATACAATTATTTTAGTCCTATACCTATTTCTTTATTCCTTAGTCATCCTCATTTTCCTGTCAAATATTCTAACTTTTCAGTACTGTTGATATCTTCCAACTTTGTGTCAATGGTAAAATTAATTAACATACTTTTCCTACTTTTACCAACTTTGCTAATGAATCTGTTCAATAGCAATCATCCTACACCAGATCATTAAAGAAATGGCCCGTTAATTTCTCTTTACGTGCTATTCAGCTTTCAATAAAACCAGCCAACTTCTGTCTCCTCTCTTCAAAATCTCAGCTGAACCTTATTATCTCCAATCGAATTCCATACTTCCCAGTATGCCAGGCCTGAGATTCAGAAGAAATACAGTTTTAGACAAATAAGATGTAACAAAATAGATTTTACTGGAAAAGAAACAACCAGAATACTAGTCTGCCACTGCTAAATAATTCACATTTTTATTACTTGACTTGTATATGTATATCATACAGTTGTTGTATGATATCACTGTTGTTTGAATAGTAGTATTTAAAAGAGTTACCCATGGAACTATGATTTTAGTGGCAGTTCATTAAGTAATTTGGCATAGAAAGAAATTAGATCCTCTGTCATTAGTCTTACACCCATTCTTTCTTCTCTCCCCATTTCAGCCAAAGGAAACAATTTGATAAACTCTGAAGGAACATTAATAAGAACATACCATACTGGCTTTTGGGCAGCCATGATAAAAGACAATAGTACCATTAAATCTGACTTTGTATCTCTCTTCCCTTCATCCATTCCTGGACAGTGACTTCCAATATTTCCTTGTCATTTTCCCTTTATCAAATTTGTTTCTGCACCTTCTTCCTCTAAATCCTTTTACTCTTCTCATTATTATATTCTAGCAAATAGTCTGAAGTGATGACTGTGAGAAAGGAATCATGACACTGTGTAGAAGTGCAGGAACAAACTTTTTGTGGAGTATAAATCAAGCATGCGGCTTGGTGGATTGACCATCCCCTGAAATATGGGGCTGCATCATCTATGGTTTTGATCTGGTCAGGTTTATTGGGGATTGCTATTCTGCCCTGTTTACAGATAGTCAAACTTCAAGTACTTAATTTCTCTCCTGAACACTTAGTACTGCAATTGCAGAATAGATCACAAATGGCATTTTAGAAATGGTGCAGTGGCTTGTCTTAGATTACTCACCAGTGTAGGCTCAATCAAAACTGACAGCTATAGCAACAAAAATCCACTAGAAGTTAATCCTCTCTGATTCACTGCAACTACATGCATACTTCAAGGTGTGGCCAGACACAATACATTACTATTCCACCTTCATTTAAAGCACCTTTTTTATGCTAAGTGAAATTAGAATTAAATAGTGAGTGAAATGGCTTAGTTATAGATCTGGATCTTCTCCAGTTCATGCCAAAGCAATTAGAGGTTGGCAGGACCTTTGCAATTTTTTTTGTACCTAAGAAGAGTCTGTGCCTGCTTGATAAAAATTTTTTCTTACCCTTCTCCTGAGGTAGTAGAGTTTTGTAATTTACTAAACTTAAAAGTCAGATTTTAATTTTAGTGCAAGGAGCATCATGACCATATGCCTGATTCTGGCCATAATATGTAGATTCTTATATTACTTAATAAGGTAAGTAAAGGCACTGAAAGAAAAAATTTATCTGTTCTGCTTAAACACTTAATCCCATCAAAACATATCAGTGTAAGTGAAAATTCCTAAAGATAAGAAAAAATGTTCATGTTTGGATACAGCTTAAATTTGAGTATTTGATTTCCAGTCTGCATTTCTTCACTATCTTCAAATAAAATAACTTATTTGTTATCTGTTGGAATTTTTTTCTTAAAAAAATAGAAAATCTTTTTTACCTCTAAATGTATTTGGTTTTTTGTTTTTGTTTTCTCTACCAGCTGTTCCACATGCTATTATGCATCCTAGACATTCCAGTTTGCAAGGCTTCCTAATATAAAAAAAATGAAGGGTGCTAAAGATTTTATGTGATTATTGAATTGTTTTTCCAGGTGCCTGCAAGAGAGACTTGTCATAGAAGACTTTGAAACAAATTACAACCCCAAAGTTTAAGGCCATTTAATACAGCTGAATAGAATGAGTGGAATAAGACAAATATGTGACAAGTCTGAAGTATATATTTTTCTCTGGATATAGGGAAAGTTATCTGCAAGGAAAGCCTAGGGACAGTATTGTCTTTAATTAGAGAATTAAGAAGAATTAATTTACAAAAATATACCTAAAAATTTATTAATGAAATTCAGGAAGATATATTTAGAATAGCTAAAACAGCTTGTACCAGAAGCCTCTTTCCAGTCATTGTATTCCCCTGATCCATAGTTATTAAGACAGCAAGATAATTTAGCACCACATGTAAAAAGAAGACACATTGCTCTAGACCCAATATAGTGAAAAGGGGCTAACTGGTCTCCTATTGAACTAAAGAGTTTCATTCAGTTCTGTCTCATTTATCCCTGCTGAATATATGTTAATCTACTGATTTATCACCACTATAATAATCTTCACATCATTCAGTGAATTAATCAGGAGATGAATTAAATATTTTAATAGCATATGTCTAGTAAAGGAAGAATGAATTCCCCTTCTAATTATAATATGTAATTTTTTCTCACTATTCTTCAGCAGCTGTACTGTTGATCATGTTGGGTTTTTAAAATTTAACTTTCTTTCTTATCTGTAACCTCTCCACCTTAAAGTGATCTTCTATCTCTCATGAAAACAGATGACAAGATTATTTTTCAGTTCAGAACTTTTTCATAATTACATTTTTGGCCTTAAGGGAAAAACTGTATATATTATCAAATCCGCTGGCTTTGCAACTGAGTAGCTTTAACAGCCCTGCACACTGCTTGAAGCTATTGTAATTTAATTTGAGTATCAGAAAATCCTCAAATTATACATTCTAACAAGGTAGAGTCCTGTTCAAATTGAAACTCATTATATGGTGCCTAGTGCCTTGTAAACTGATCCTATAGATTCTTTACAACAGTTTATTTCTCTTCCAGTCCTTAAAGTACCCCCTAACCGTTCATGCTATGGTGGTTCTACTAGTTTCTATTTATTCTTGTAAAATCCACTGGCCATTTATCACTTATATCTGCAGAAGCATTACAGTGCAATCTGTGAATGCTCCTGAGCAGTGCAGCACTGATTGTGAAAGTGTGAGACACTTCCTGAAACTAAGCTCAAACTCTAAAAGAAAATCCTTCCAAAGCAGAAACATACCAGTACGTTATGGATTTTTGTTCTAGACTTAAACACCAAGAAGAATTATAAAACCTGAAGAGTCCTTTATTGTATGAAGTCGTCCACATATTAAAAGTTTCAGGTCAACCAGAACACACTATCTATTTTTGGTTAAGGAAGTCATGGTCTAGGATTCTCTCAAAGCCTTTGGGTTTCAATGAGCTGCACAGAAACTTGTCTGAACATCAGATTTCTAGAAAAAGGAAATAAACTCTGGATCTATAGTCAGGACATAGCTGATAATATGATCTTCCCAGATTCCTTGCTTACTTGCAGGTCATAAATTGAGACACAAAGAATAAAGTGAGAGCAATGCACTGATCAGGAGAGACATAACTGGAGACATGTCAAAACTTAAATGTATTAAACAAGAAAAAGCCAGTAACCATGTAGCTGTAGGTAAATATGCATAAAGTAAGTCTGTGAACTGGCTGGGTACTGGAATAATTTCAAAGAAAGCACTTGTTCTCAGCTTTTCTCCTAGGAATCATAACTGTAATTCTAAAATTTTGCTCTTACTGTTCACTACATCACTGTTATCTATAAGATGCCTAGCTGAAAATTTCTGCTTAGGTCTTCATAGAAGTCAGTTCAGTACTTATGCATTTTGTAGCTAAGTGGTTCTTTAAATTGGCTAAGGTCTTTCAGAGCTGTACTCTTAATAATTAGAGATTTATGCTCTCAACTAACATCCTCAGAGATGTAGAAGTGTTTTCTAGTAAGAGAATATTTTCCCTCCCTCAGGTGTCTTAGGACCACCAATCATGCCTAGAGAACTTTTTTAACACTTTAAGTTTATTTGAACTATACACATATGCATCTGTATCACCCAGGTAGAAGCTAGTTATGCATATGGTAATTGAAACAACAATCTCAGTAACCTTTGTTTTCCTTTTATAATCATACCCTCCTATTTTTGTTCTCACATGAAAAGGAGACTCCTGGTAATGGTTTCCTACATACACTACAGCTCAAGTCAGCCCCTTGTTTTAGTGTTATCTATGAACAGAAGAAAAAAAAACCTACATCACTCCTCACAAACATTAAGAAATCTTTACCAAACTATGTGCTCACTTACCCCATCAGCTTCTCCTTATTTGATAAAGGGGCTCTAACTCTGCTTCTGGCATTATAACTCTATCTGTAAGTCTCTGATTGAGGTCCTTCCCTGATTGGCTTGATCTACTTGAAAGACTTTGATTAGTTAATTAGCACCTGGGATCCAAATAGCAGTGAACTTTGCAGTAGCTTTAGTTATTGAGAACTTGTAATTTGTTCCTATGGCTTTTGGGTATCAGGATAGGCTTTCACATATGCAAATTTTTCATTCTGCTTTTTCTTTCGTTTTTTGTTCTAATTAAGATAAGATCAGAAATTGGATTGAGATATCAGTTGCAATCTTAAATTTTTAGTTTGGGTGCTTGATTTGAGAATGGTTGTACATGAAAATAAGGTCTGAACTTTCTAGACTATGTTAGCTTAGAGATTTTCTAATTTATTGTCTTACATTTTGCTATAATATTAAGTGAGTCAATGTGGTAGTATATTGTGGTTTGTACAGCTAGCTACACTCTGAAACTCTGTGGTTGACAGAGTGAGTGAAGCTGAGACCTGTGAGAATTCTGAGAGTGCTTTTGAATTTAATTCTATTTGGATTGTTTTATCTGTTTTGGTTACTCTAGGCTACAAGAAGACCAAACACATTGTATATGTCTAATATTTTCTAACTACATTTGTGTTGTTACATTTACTCCAGTTATGCTTACTGTGCTATATGAGGCAAACTTTCTCAGTAAAATTCTTGGAAAATGTTAGCAAAACCACGATTAAACTGAGACAACACAATGAAACAGCTTGAGAAAAAAAAAAATTTAAAAAATCACTATTTACTTTTCTGAGTTGCTTCCAACTTTCTTTCTGCTTGTGGAAGTCCAGAAGATATGATAGAATAGATAAGGCAGCATATTTTTGCATACATAAGAAAGGAGAAAAAAAAATGTAAGTGCAGGAATACTTATTCACCCCCCAATATATTAACAAGATGAACAGTATTTCCTTGACTTTGTCCTAGCCCCAAAATACTTCTATTTAATACAAAATAGCTTTCCATGGTCTGTTTCATGTTTGATTGATATTTCTTGCAAACTTAAATATATCTACAAAAAATAATTACAGTAAAGATGATTAAGGTTTATCGGTTTTGCTATGCCACTGCTTCATAACTAACTAATATATCATAAACACATAAAATGGAGTAGAATCCTACTTACTATATAAAAATAACATTTAGTGTGGAGAAGTTCACATTCTGTGTATCATTCCTTTGGCAGCCCAGGGAAATCTCACTGTATATTATATAGAATATATATATATGTGTGTGTATACATATATATACACACACACACACACACATATATATATATATATATAAAACAGGCCTACATTTTCCAGTCTCTCATCTGTCTTGGGGACTTCTGTCATGCAATAAAAACACAGATTGTAAATCTTAAATCTCCTTCCATTTTCTTTCATTCCTTAGTAATACATTGCTATGGATGTCAAACTTAAACATGTTTTATGCTTCTTGTGCTGTTCAATATTTTGACTAAATATTTTGGTGACATAGGCTAGAAGACTCCTGAGCAAAAGACTAAAAGTCCAATATATATGTATCCATCAGCAATATATATAGGGAAAATAAGAATTATTTGTTGTAAAACAAGCATGCCACTCAGTACCATTCCAAAAATAAATGATGAGTTTTAAAGGAATTAAATGTGAAAGAAAGACTCAGCAGTAACATGAAACAAGGAAATATAGTGTTATTGTGTCTAGGAGACAAAAGAAAATCAACTTATGTTGAAATTATTTTATATAATATTAGGGTTTCTTTATGGTTTTTAAAATAAGTAAAGGTAAGCCAGGAAAGTTACATTTGCCTTCTGAATTTAATCATATATGTATGACAGTAATGACAGCTACAAGCTACTACAGCTGTGATTCCCCTTACTGAAGAAAATTTCTGTCTGAAAATAACTGCATTTAAGTAGAAGTGGCTAGAATGCTTTCTTTTTTCTTTGAGGGAATCCAGTAAACTACCTTGTATTGAGCTGGACTACAGAATTAATAGTAAGAAAGAAGCCCAAGGGTGTGAGTTTCCTTATTCTCCAGGGAATTAAAAAAATAAAAACAAACAGGGGAAGAAGGCACAGACAATTACTAAATATGCCAGTACATAAACAGGAAAAGATGTGACTCAGGAGGAAATTTTCGGATGCTGGTCCACAGATAAGGAGGCAGATGTTTCAAAGCTTTCAACAGAGACACGCATAAACTTAGAGAACAGGGACTCATTTGTGCACCTAGCCAGCTGCTTTCAGTGAAATAAATGAGATCTGAGTCATGGTGGTCGAAACTTTAACGCGTTCACAAAAGTTGTGATTTTAATTCTGCAGAATGCCAAAATAATGGCTAAATGTTATACAGGGCTGAGTTTAGTCCTGATTTGAGCCTCACTTGAAAACAACTGGCATTTGAGCTTTTTTACGTCTTCCCAGTAGATTAATTTCATCCTTCATCTCTAAACGTAAATGAAACAAGTCTGATTTTGTAGCTACCTTAGGATTTTACAATGACAATATTTTCTTAAATGTTTGGTCTTGCTAGTTCCTAGATGTTTTGAAGAAATAAATACATTTGTATGAAAAGATATTGAAGCACCACTCCCAGAAAATAACCGTTTTCACATGTTCAAAGAAGAGTGAGCACATTAACTGGTCTAACCAAAGTTTATGTAAAATAATAATGAATATGGCCCTTATTGCCTTTTAGAAGCAAAGACATTCTAATCCATTTGGTTTTCAAAAAGGTAGTTTTGTGCATAGTTGCTGTTTTTCAGTCTGCAGGCTGCACTGCATAATAAGCTGCTATTGTGCACGTGAACAGTATTTTAAGTTGTTTAACCCACATAAATATTCTTGCCTTGTTTTTCACCTGTAGCCTAAAAGTGACAGGTATTAACATCATAGCACTTTTAATAATAATTTTTCATTTCCATGCAAAACACATAGTTTGAGCCTGTTAATAATCATGATAGTAAATTACTAAATAGAATTCCATTCAAGTGTACCATAAGTTTATGTAGCTTTAGGGGCAATGTGTGTTTTATTTCCTTTATTGTAAGGAAGAGGCATAACAGCTTTGCCTAGGCTTTCTGAGGTAAAATCCTGAAGCATTATATAAAAATGTTTCTCTATCAAAATGATATAATTGAAGGTTTCACTGAAACAAGAGAGTGACTTTTTTTTTTTTCTAAATATGTTAAGAAAGTTCC
>NW_010307164.1:15739-21158 GCF_000700745.2 Antrostomus carolinensis
TATTGCAGTAGTATCAAACTGCTGGAGGTTGCTACAAAAGAGAAGTCAAAAAATCCCTACTTTCCAGAGTTTATATGTAATTATTTCAGTGGAGCTTGTTTTCCAAAACAAATTTTCAGTTTTTTTACTGCCATATCCACCTTTGAATGCATTTAAATTACCTAGTTTCTTACAAGCGTGTACATTTGATGCTAGGTACTAATAGGGAGCATGGGCTCATACAATGACAATTTGACAAAGGTATCATAGACATAGAGTAGGATTGAAAAAACAAAAGCCAAATCTAATTCCCTGTTCTGACTACCACTACCCACACCCCTCTCTACAGTAATGCTGCTTCAATCAAAAGATTCTGCCTGCTAGGGGCAATGATGGCCAATATGACGATGCAAGGAGCCAGATATTTCTTTCAGAAATAATTATTACCTTTTGATTTCTGATTCATTCAGAGACTTGATGTTGCAGTTAGAGAAAGAATTCATCAGAGTTTTGGAAAATAGTAGTGTGATGGAACACAAAACTCTTTTCATCTTTGGACTGATTGTGCCTCTGAATCTCTGTGAAGGTAGCCAGATTTATCTTCATGAAAGTGAGAAAGAAGTAATCTGCAACAGGGTTTTTAGTCAGAAGCACAAATCACTTTGTGCAATTACATCTACTGAATACTGTAGGCCTCCTATAGATGAATCCTGTAGTTAACTCACATAAACATTTATGACTGTGTGATCTCAGTTAACCTAATGATTTTTCTCCTTTCTGTTTTAAATTGTGGATTCATAATAATTTACACTTTTTTTTTAGACCTATGTTGTAGTATTCTGCATCAGTTCTCTGTCTTTTCTGAAATGCCCCATTCTGGGCTTTAACTGTGTAGAGTAAATGTAAATTTAAAAAGTTATACTTAAAGGAAAAACTTTGAAACCATTTTCATGTTAGTCCTATATAACTATGTCATCATGTAGCCTAGAATATCATCTCTAAAATTAACTGACACATTCCAGTAAATTGTTCTCTGAGTGGGAAGAAACAAATTCTATTAAAGCTAATGAAAATTACACATCTGTGGCACAAGATCATATCTCTAGAAGAGAAGCAATATGTGGAATAACTTTCTCTCAAAGTTAAGCCATATCACTGAACTCTATTAGGCAAGCAAGTTCATCAGACTTGTGAGAGCTCTGAAAAGGTTTGATGCTCTGATAAATGTTGAATCAGTAGCCTAGTTAAAATAGTAAGCAAATAAAATTAATTAAAGAATTTGATTATTTTAATATGACTGAAGTCTGACACATCCTTCATATATATATATTTTTTTTAATTTAAAATAACCTGAACCAGCTGCACCCAGTCTTCAATAAGCAGGACATCCTTAAGCCTAAGTCTCTGGTTTCAACATAGTAAGAAGTACTTTAGATACACTACATGCACATAAAATAACAGCTTGTAATTGTAAAAGAATAAAGAATCCTTTAATAATATTAAGATCTGTGTTTTCATTAAGGAAGTGTAGTCTTAGTACAATAGAAGATGGATGTGCTAGTGGAACTGAGCCAAACATCTGTGTTTCATGCATAACTTTTTCCCCTTTTCCAGAATGGAAAAGCAAGAACTAATGGAACTGGGTGAAAGACACCAAACTTCTCCAGTCAAATATTACTAGGTTTTTCTTTACCATGAATTTTTTCCTTGTCAAGGAATAAAAACTCAATGAAGCCTTTAGTACAAACATTATTTTTGTGATGTTTTTGTTTAATACAAAAGGATTCCTGTCATTCTGTGGGTCCTATTCCTGGCAGATACATTTGTATTGCGAAACTGTGCTTCCTCTCACCCCCCTCATGATATTATATACAGTGCTCAACCCCTCTTCATTCTCTGTCTCATACACCAAAGTTAACTTAGAAGCCTTTCAAATGACTGAAACACTGGTTTGGCCAGATAGAGGAACAAATTTAGGTCCTCTGACTGGACTTGAATTAGCATCTGGACTTATGAGGAATTAATTTACAACTCTTAGAGATAAATTTTGGCCTAAGATGACTTGCAAAATTAATGAAAGCCAGTACATTTATTAACAATGAGATAAATGTTCCTCTTAGTTTAAGCATCAGCAAAAAATAGACACAAAAACTATTCTTCTTGACAGTGCTTTGTAGTAAGATAGGGTCTGGCGACCGGAAGATATCGCGCTGTACGGAAAGGTAAGACCCCCCCCTCTCTCTCCTAGTAGCCAATAGCATTTAGCCTGTGATGTAAGCAGGCGGAAGTGACGTTGTGAACCCACACCATATAATGCTGTGTCGCACATCAATAAACGCCATTTGCAGCATCCTCATATTGGTGTCAGTGCTCATTTGGCCCAGAGGCGGGGCGGGGGTTTGTCTCTGTGCCACCTCGACTGGACGGGACGTTGCGGGATAACAACTGCAACATAGCTTAAAGACAATCTTCTGAATATGGGATTTCTCTATTACTGTGTCTGTTCTATATTCATGATTACCTCATCTGTAATTTTGCTAGTTTGGTATCCTCTTAGAGACCAATCCTAAAATTGGCAGAGTCTAGTTGGAGGCCTGTGGCTAGTGGTGTCCCCCAGGGGTTGGTACTGGGTCCAGCCCTATTCAACATATTGATCAATGACCTGGATGAAGGGACAGGGTGTACCATCATCAAGTTTGCTGATGATACAAAACTGGGATGAGTGGCTGACACACCAGAAGGCTGTGCTGCCAGCCAGTATGACCTGGACAGGCTAGAGAGGTAGGCAGAGAGAAAACCATGGTAAGGGCAAGTGTAAAGTACTGCATCTGGGGAAGAAAAACACCATGTATCAGTACAGGTTGGGGGATGACCTGTTGGACAGCATCTCTGGGGAAAAGGACCTGGGAGTCCTGATGGACAACAGGCTGCCCATGAGTCAACAATGTGCCCTCATGGCCAAGAAGGCCAATGGCATCCTGGAATGCATTAGGAAGAGTGTGGCCAGCAGGTTGAGGGAGGTGATTGTCCCCATCTACTCTGCCCTGATGAGGCCTCACGTGGAGTAGTGTGTCCAGTTTTGGGCTCCCCCAGTTCAAAAAGGACAAAGAACTAATGGAGAGAGTCCTGTGCAGGGCCATTAAGAAGATTAGGGGACTGGAGCATCTTCCATATGAGGAAAGGCTGAGAGAGCTGGGACTGTTTAACTTGGAGAAGAAGAGGCTGAGGGGGAATCTTGTAAATACTAATAAATATCTAAAGGGCGGGTGTCAGGAGGATGGTGTTACTGGACACCACCCTTCTCAGTGGTGTCCAGTGACAGGACAAAGGGCAATGGTCACTAACTTGAAAACAGGAGATGCAAACTAAACATAAGGAAATCCTTCTTCACTGTGGGGGTAACAAAGCACTTGAACAGGCTGCCCAGAGGGATTGTGGAGTCTCCTTCTCTAAAGACATTTAAAACCCACCTGGATATGTTCCTGTGTGATCTACTCTAGATAATCCTGCTCTAGCAGGGGGGTGGGACTAAATGATCTTCAGAGATCCCTTCCAACCTCTACCATTCTGTGATTCTGTGATTCAAGTCATTAAGTTTTCCCTTGCCAAGGTTGCTCAAACACTGTATTTTCAGCAAAAAATGTATAGCACTTTTCCTTGAATAATGGAAGTGAACCACTTGAAAGACGTCTCTCCTTTCTTCTGGCACTATTCTAGATGTTTGATCTATAAGTTATACATAATTAAGTACAATACAGCAGAAACAGTGTTTGAGGTCAATCTGCAGGTCATTTATTTTTAGCCTTTCAGAAATAACTCCTAGCACCCTAATATAACTACCCAGCTCAGAAAAGTGCAATGACCTATGTCTCTTCAAATCGCAAGGTATCACTTCAGCATGAAAATTAATAATTTGCTTGCAGCCCAGAAGGCCAACCGTATCCTGGGCTGCATCAAGAAAAGTATGGCCAGCAGGTCAAGAGAGGTGATTCTCCCCCTCTACTCCCCTCTCGTAAGACCCCACCTTACAAGTACTGTGTCCAGTTCTGGAGTCCCCAACACAAGAAAGACATGGACCAGTTAGAACGAGTCCAGAAGAGGGCCATGAGGATGATCCGAGGGCTGGAGAACCTCTCCTGTGAGGACAGGCTGAGAGAGTTGGGGCTGTTTAGCCTGGAAAAGAGAAGGCTTCAGGGAGATCTTGTAGTGGTCTTCCAGTACCTGAAGGGAACCTAGAAGAAAGCTGGGGAAGGACTTTTTACGAGGGCAGGTGGTAATAGAACAAGGGGTAATGGCTTTAAACAGGAAGAGGGTAGGTTTAGATTAGATATTAGGAAGAAATTCTTCACTGTGAGGGAGGTGAGATACTGGAACAGGTTGCCCAAGGAAGTTGTGGATGCCCCCTCCCTGGAAGTGTTTAAGGCCAGGCTGGATGAGGCTTTGAGCAAGGAAGGTGGTCCTGCCATGGCAGTGGGGTTGGAACTAGATGATCTTTAAGGTCCCTTTCAACCCTAAGCATTCCAATATTCTATGATTCTAAAATAGTAAATATATATATATATATTTTTTTTTTAAAGAGATTGAAATAAACACACACACACAAAAAAAGAGAATAGATGCATAACATAAGGAACATATATTTTCCATAATACCTTTTTATCTTGCCTTTCTCCTGTACCTTTTCCTTTCTGTTCATATAATGAGAAAAATCTGATGAAATTGAAATTGTTTCCTTAGTCAGTGTTCTGGTTTTGGCTGGGATAAGGCTAACTTTTTTCTCAGTATCTAGAATAGTGTTGTGTTTTGGATTTAGAATGGAATTTAGTATGAGAAAAATGTTGACAATATGCTGATGTTTTTAGTTGTTGCTAAAACAGGAACTTTTCCACTTCTCATGTTTTACTAGTGTGCAGGTGTGCAAGAAGCTGTGAAAGAACATAGCAGGAGCAACAGATTCAAATTGGCCAATGGGATATTCCATATCATATAGCATAATGTTCAGTATATAAATGCAGTTCAGCCAAAGGGCTCTCTTTCTCTCTCTCTCTGGCTCTCTCCCTCCCCCCCTCCCTCCTGAATTGTGATTTCAGGGTTTTCTGTCTTCCACGTTGGCTAGCTGGGCCAAACCAGGCATTGGTTGGTGGATGGTGAAAAATTGCACTGTTCATCACTCATTCGTATATTCTATTATTAGTGTTATTATTTCTATTATTATTATTATTATTTTTATCTTATTTTATTTAAATTATTAAATTGTTTTTTATCTCAACCCTTAAGTCTCCTTACTTTGGCCCCTTCAATTCTCTCCTCTGTTCCCTGGGGCAGTGCAGGGTGACCAAGTAGGTGCATGGTGTTTTGCTGCTGTCTATATAAAAATCACATTTAGTCATTTGGGTATTATTTTTTAATTGTGTCATAGAATCATAGAATCATAGAATAG
>NW_010307165.1:0-11251 GCF_000700745.2 Antrostomus carolinensis
AGATGGTTGCTATCACTGAGCAGCAGTGAGATCTGCACAAGTCTCTTTTGGCCACCTTGGCAAGTTGCATCCTTGAGAGCCATGCATGGCTTAGCACAGGGAGTATCCCATCAATACACCAGAGCATGAGCTGCAGTGTGAGTTGAGGAGCTCAGGATCTCATCTGAGACCAGGAAAGCTGTTGCTAAGATCTCTACTGTGTAGATCCCCTGTACTTAGCACTGGTGAGGCCACATCTCAAATACTGTGTTCAGATTTGGGCCCCTCATTACAAGAAGGACATGGAGGTGCTGGAGCATGTCCAGAGAAGGGCAACGGAGCTGGGGAAGGGTCTGGAGCACAAGTGTGCTGAGTTCACAGCTGAGGGAACTGGGGTTGTTGAGGCTGGAGAAAAGGAGGCTGAGGGGAGACCTTCTGGTTCTGTCCAACTCCCTGAAAGGAGGATGGAGAGAGGTGGGGGCCAGTGTCTTCTCCCAAGTAACAATTGATAGGACGAGAGGAAAGGGCTTCAAGTTGTGATAGGGGAGATTTAGTTTGGATATTGGGAGAAATTTTTTCACTGCAAGAGTTGTCAAGCATTGGAACAGGCTGCCCATGGAAGTGGTGGAGTCCCCATCCCTGGAGGTATTTAAAAGACGTATAGATGTGGTGCTTAGGGACATGGTTTAGTGGTGGACTTGGCAGAGTTAGGTTTTCAGTTGGACTTGATCTTAAAGGTCTTTTCTAACCAAAATGATCCTATGACATGTGTTGCTGACACTGTGACCCCAAACAGCCAGGGTGTCCAAGTTCTGGAACAGGTACCCTAGAAAACACAGCAACTGCAAAACACTCCAGGGGCTGTGCTGAGTGGTTGGCACATGATAAGCAACTGTCTTCAGCAGTAGAAGATAGAGATGTGTGTTTCTCCAGGATTCAAAATATTTCCTTGGGAAAAAAAAAATGTTATCAAAACAGATGCCAAAGGCTGGGGTGTTCAGTAGCCTTTGCCTGGTAATTAATCATACGTATGTCTAATTTGCCTTATTAAACTTGGTTGTTATGCTAATATATTCCCTGTGAAAGTCAGAGAAATTGCCTTTCCTGTGCTTAATTCTCCTTTGAAGGTTCCGGGAAGATTTTCTAGTACCTGAAGGGGCTCCAGGAAGGGTGGGGAGGGACTCTGGACAAGGGCAGGGAGTGACAGAACAAGGGGTGATGGCTTGAAAGTGTCAGAGGGGAGATGGAGATGAGATGTGAGAAAGAAATTCTCTGCTGTGAGGGTGGTCAGACACTGGCCCAGGTTGCCCAGAGAAGCTGTGGCTGCTCCTCCCTGGAAGTGTTCAAGGCCAGGTTGGATGAGGCTTTGAGCAACCTGGTCTAGTGGAAGGTGTCCCTGCTGCTGGCAGGGGGCTTGGAACTGGATGAGCTTTGAGGTCCCTTCCAACCCAAACCATTCTATGATCTGGAGCATGCAGGTTGTTGGTACAAAGGCAGACCATATACTTGCCAGGTGACACCTCTGCCTATTCCCACAGTCCTTTCCATTGCTACTGGACTCCTTTTATGTCCTTAACTGAGAATTAAATGTTAATATTATTCAGCCCATGGTAACTACTGTTTTTTTTTCTGCTGTTGGGAATCTTGATCTCTGTGAAGGATGTTTTTGCTCTCAGCAAATAACTGACCCAGGACACCACTTGTCCAAGGGCAGGTGTTCAGCTGTCTGACAAATCTGTGCCTTTCCTCTGTCTGCGGGAGTTGAACATTGCCACAAAAAGCTTAGTGTGGTTTGAGAAACAAGTTGACGTGTTGACTTATGCTACCCAATACTGGTCTATTTACAGGGCTAGCAATGCCTACAATTTGTTAGAGCATCTAGAAAATGCTGAAGTACAAATTCTCATCTGGAGGGATAAGCAGTTGTTCTCCTCAGGGGAAGAGGATGGGGATTTAGCTGATCTAAGGCTAGAGTGTTGCATTCATCAACCCAGAGATGTTTTGGTAGTGTAACTACAGGTGCTGGAAGGATAGATTACATGGGACTGGACTTATTATGGATCATAAATTGTCTCTAAGACTTTTGGCTTATTTTGAGGACATGGTGATGTCACTGGCCATATCTCTATTGCTAAAAGTTTCCTGTAAACTAGCATCTAGTAATCCTCAAGCTACATGAGGTCTGTCCATGTGCAGTTGTGTAAAACACTGCATGGTGGTGATTTAACTCATGAGCATGTTGCCCTGTCTCATCTCAGATACTTAGAGTATTAAGAGTGAATTCGGGAAGTACTATGTTATCTCACAAAGACCTGTCTTCAACTTGAGCTGCTACTTCAGCCTGGATTAGTGTTGTAGGTTTCAGTTTACTGGCAGTTGCAGTGATGTGATCTATCCTCAGCCAAAACTTGATCTGCTCAGAGTAGTTAATACCCAACCCATTGCAAGGATTGTTCATTCAACATAGACTAAGCAGAGCCAAGGGCATAGGCTGAGTTGGGCTTGTTCAGCCTGGAGAAGTGAAGGCTCCGGGGAGACCTTCTAGCAGCCTCCCAGTGCCTGAAGGGGCTCCAAGAAGGCTGGGGAGGGACTTTGGCCAAGGGCAGGGAGTGAGAGAACAAGGGGTGATGGCTTGAAAGTGTCAGAGGGGAGATGGAGCTGAGATGTGAGGAAGAAATTGTTTGGTGTGAGGGTGGTGAGACAGTGTCCCACGTTGGCCAGAGAAACTGTGGCTGCTCCTTCCTGGAAGTGTTTTTGGCCAGGTTTGATGAGGCTTTGAGCAACCTGGTCTAGTGGAAGGTGTCCCTGCTGCTGGCAGGGGGGTTGGAACTGGATGAGCTTTGAGGTCCCTTCCAATCCAAACCATTCTATGATTCTGTCTTGCCATCAACAGCAAGCACTGAAGCCATTCAAGATAATAACTGCTTAGCAGCATCACATCCCTTCTAATAACAAGCTGATCCTTAGACGGAAATGGAAATATGTAAACATGTCCCGGTTTGTTTACAGGCCAACAGCTTGATTTGCATTTTGAGCCAGTAATTATGTCCCTGCTCACTGTAGGTGGGTTGTACTAGGTGACCTTCAAAGGTCCATTCCAACCCAAATCATTCTGTAATTCTATTTCATGATTCTATGATGCTTGTGAAATAAAGTAATGAAGAGAAGTGAAGGAAAACCCACTTGCAAGTGCTTCTTTCTGGAGGTTGTTGAGCATATCAGCAAACGATGCCGTGGGTGGTTCCTCATATAGAAATGAAGTATTTCACTTTGGTTTTTATAGTCGTTTTCCTGCCTGCTTGAATAGCTTAAGCTTCTAAAAGAGTGGCTGTCAACCCCTTCCTTCCTCATTTACTGCTTTAAAAACACTGTGATATTTTTCCTTACCCTTGGACCTGTGGATCCCTGGGATTGTGGTTGGAGGTGTTGCTCAACCAGCCCTTGAGCTGAGCTGTGCTGTGTAAGGCTGGAGCACAGAGCTTCTCTTGAACATGCATGAAGCAGTTATGCAACACACCTGGTGAAGGGTCGATGAGCAACAGTTCAGACCACAGCTTGGTATGTGTTTGCCTGTGGTTTGGGTCAGTTGATCTTTCTCTTATGGTGAACCCATGGGTTTCCCTGTTATCAAACACCACTTCCAGGAATTGGCAGTTTGAAGTGGGGATGTGTATTAGGACCATGTGCTAATGTCTTCTGCACTTTTATGGTCAAGTGACTAGAGGCTTGCTCAGGTGGGAACTGATGTTACCCATTAATCCCTTCCAGCATTCCCAAAACAGCTTCATGTTTGTAGAGGACAACCCTTCCCCTTCCAGGATGCCTAAACTCCATGGGAAACATTAACCTTCAACAAGCTTTGCTCTAAGAGCAAGCAGCAAGAACATTGATTTAAAACCTCCTATTTGAAAGGAAAATATTGTCATCTTTGCTCAGTGTGTAAATGTAACTTCATTTCTATTTTTTTTTTCCTTCTTAGGCACAGGATCGAACATTCTTTCTGCTCTACAGGATTTGTTCTGGTTATCTAAATCCAAAGTAGAGAAACAACTCCAAATCATCTCCGTGCTGCAATGGGTTCTCACTTTCCTTATCATGGGTAAGTAACACATTTTTGGCCTAAAGGAAGGTTTTTTTTGCCTTAATTCTGGAAGAATTTTAATAGAAAAATGTTAATTTTCATGTAAGCATTAATAACTGGATGTTCACTGCAGCAGGATGTTACCTGGGGTGTGTGGATATTGTAGAGCACATTTGCATAGCTTGATATTTTGACAACAAATGACTTTACCTGGCTCTAGAAAACCATAAGAGCTATGGAAAGACCTACTGATCATCTCCTGTCTGTGTCTACCACACAAATAAGACTAAAGCAATTGGAAATATCTCACCTGACTCATTCATGGGAATTTCCACAGAGAATAAATTTCTTAGAAGCAACTGGTAACTGATGCAACTGATTGCAACAGGAGTGCCTTCCTCCAGGCTTAGTCTCCTTCCAAGAAGTTCCAGAGATAAGCAAGAAATGTTTGTGTTAGATCAATAAAATAGCAATAATTTGTCTCTGGGTACTTCTGTCATCTGAAGTCTCGGGCTGCTCTGCTCCACAGTATTGTTGATAAATAAACTGGAGAAAGATGTTGATTGCAGTCAGTCAAGCAAGTCTTGCTGTTCCTTCCCAATTTAGTTTGTGCTAAACCAGCAATATCATTTGTGGGTGGGATGTCTGGCACGCTGGTGGGATGGTGGGTGTAGAGCTGGTGTAATGGGGGGAAGATTTGTGTAGCTGTGGAAGAAACCTCCTTGATGTAGGGCACAAAGAAATCTTGATGCTCATGAAGTCTTAGTCTTGCCTGGTGAAGCAGCTGCCCTACCTGGAGATATTAAAGAACAGATACTTGGAGAAACCATTAAGTGTGAGGTTGAGGTGCTTCAAAGCAGGTAGCTTTGGAGGAAGCTGTCTCAGTCCTACACAAGGGGGATTTTTTTAGCTAAATCCAATTTGATTGAGGATTAATGACATCAAATTGAGACTAAGACTTCAGTATAGAAGGGTCAAAAGGCAAGGGGCTCTTAATGCAAGAGTAAACACAGACCCAAACCTGATGCAACCTTGTTTTCTTCTCTTTCTTGGACCTACACAGGTGTTGCTTGCACTTTAATCCTCATGTACATACTGTGCACAGATTGCTGGGTGATTGCTGCTCTATATTTAGCCTGGCTGGTATTTGACTGGAATACACCAAAGAAAGGTAAAGATTGCAGAATAGATCTTTGCTATTTAAGTGTCCCTGTCCTCAGATTTGGACAAAGCAGCACCTTTTTATAATAAATGAATTCCCTTCTTAGTGGGACTTGGCTGAATCACTGACCAAAAGCATTTTTCAGTGAAACATACAAATATCAGCCCTTGGCATAAGCAGTGACTGCAGGTTTTACTGATGCTGAGGGTCATGTAAGATAAAATACAGTAATATTGTGCCATTGTTGGTTTTATAAGGTTTAGGTTCCTCCTGTAGGTCAGAAAGATCTACATAAAAATTAAAGATCTTGCTGTCCTCTCTAGCTCTTGCAAGGCTCAGATTATGGTGTGACGTGGTTCCCCTATGGAGTCAATGTTGCTGCAAATGAAGCAGAAAGGCTTTTATTTCAAAGAATATCCTGTAGAAACCAGCTCTGAGACCTCACTACAGCAATGACAACAAGCTTTGATGGAAACTCCTTCCATCACCAGATTAGCACAATTCTCCACTGCTTCAAGACCACTGAAATCATCTGGGATCTTGACCTTTCCCAAACTATGAATCTGAGGTTAACACTGAGCTGTTTCTAGCTTGAACTGCCCATTATCCACCTAAAACTTAAGATAAAGTCAGGTCCTACCCTGGATTTGAAGTCAGGCCTTAATTAGCCTGAAGAACTCTGACTAGGGATGGATTCACCTGATTTTAGTGAAAGATGCAGGTGTCCCATTTAAAGGAATGAAATTGTTGAATTCTCTAGTGAGACAGCAAGCTCTTGGGAGTCCTCTAGGTTTTTTGGTGGGCACCCATGTGGAAAGAGCTTTAAAAACATGATTTTTTTTTTTTTTTCTCTCCTAGGTGGAAGAAGATCCCAATGGGTGAGAAACTGGGCCATATGGAGGTACTTCAGGGATTATTTTCCAATAAGAGTAAGTAACAGTTTAACTCTACACATTGAGACTTAGTTGTTTTAAGATGACTTGTAATAATCCCTGTGGAGTTGATATTGGACCTACACAAGTCTATCCATGACACTGAACTAAGCAGGACACAGCTAACTTACCATTGCTATGTTACTGCTTGGAACAGCTGTGGTTATAAAATCTGAAATGCATCACCAGTGGTGGTATCATGATTTATAAAATATACTGCTTCTGATGGCTTTATCACCAGATTTCTTGAGGCAATCTGCCCTGTAGCAGTAAGGCTCCTGTCCATCTCCCCAACTTCTCCTCTGTGCTGCAGCAGTCCTGCATTGTGTCTAGCTCTACCTGTGTTTCCCTCTCTAGCTCAGTTTTGGTCTGATTTCGAGTTACATCCATAAACAATAGTGTAATGGGTAAGAATAGCTGAGAATCCTTGTGGTGGGTTGACCTTGCCCGAGTTCCAGGTGCCCACCAAGCTTCTTTACCACCTTCCTCCTCGGCAGAATGGGGAGGGGAGAAAAGATGGAACAAAAACCCAAACTCTTGGGCTGAGACAAAGGCAGTTTAATAGAAACAAAGCAAAGCTGCACGTGCAGAAGCAAAAGAAGAGCAAAATATTTATTCTCTACTTCCCATCAGCAGGTGATGTTTGGCCACTTCTTGGGAAGCAGGGCTTCAGTGTATGTGTAGTGGTTGCCATGGAGGACAAATGTAAATAACAAATGTCCTCCCTTCCCCCTCTGTTCTCCTTGCTTTTATTTCTGAGCAGACATTATATGGTATGGAATATTTGGTCAGTTTGGGTCAGCTGTCCTGGCTATGTCCCCTTCCAAGATTTTCCCAACGCCAGCCTACTCCAGGGGGGAAATGTTGGAGAGCCATCCTTGATGCTGTGGGAGCACTGCTCAGCAGTAACCAAAACACTGGTGTGTTATCAACACCTTTCTAGCTACTAATACAAACCACAGCACTGTTGAGGGCTGCTACAGAGAAAATTAACTCCATCTCAGCCAGACCCAACACAACCCTGTGCATCAAAAGTCCTACCACTTCATAGGGAGCAGTGAAATCAGCTCTAAAGTCTGGCTGCTTTGAGGAAGAGGGCTTCCCAGCAGTGGAAATAGCTCCATTCTCCACCTTGTAACCTTGTGCTTGTGTTTCCCTGGTATTTCAGATGTGTTGCAGACAGAGGACAGGGCTGCCAGTCTGCTCTGGGGACTGCAGAATTAGCTGAAGGACTTGGAAGGGAGCAGGGGCCAAATTCAGCTAGAAGGGAACTTGATCCTTTTTGGAAGGACACACAGCTGAAAGGACTATTATGTAAGGTTGTTGGCAAGTTTTATTCAGCCTGAGCAAAAGGAAGGGACCTTGCCATGGCTTTTGATGAACCACCTTTTCCTAAGATAGTCCAGCCTTAGAAGGTATTAGGAAATCCAATTCCAGTAGGAAGCCAAAGTAACATAGACTGGATTCCTCCTTTGCAAAGTCACTTGACCTCTCAGGGTGCCTGAACATGCTGCTGGTGAACAAACCTCTTGCCACACTTGCTGCTGTTAACAGGTAATTCTTGGCAAATGTAGGTTGGAAAAATGGAAAAATACACAACTGCATGGGCTGGAAGTGGTTGGTCAGCTCAGGTCTTGTAGCTAATGGAGAACAGAGCATGCTCTAGTGTTGAAGATGGGTCTCAAATATGTTGTCTTCTCTTACAAAGTCCTCATTATTGCAACAAACCCTGCTGCCTTGATATTGCTGAAGGCTAAAATCACAGAATGGTTTGGGTTGGAAGGGACCTTAAAGATCATCCAGTTCCAGCCCCCCTGCCAGCAGCAGGGACACCTTCCACTAGACCACGTTGCTCAAAGCCTCATCCAACCTGGCCACAAACAATTCCAGGGAGGAGGAGCAGCCACAGCTTCTCTGGCCAATCTGGGCCAGTGTCTCACCACCCTCAGAAGAAAATTTCTTCCTCACATATCAGCTCAATCTCCCCTCTTCCAGTTTAAAGCCATGGCCCCTTGTTCTGTCACTATGTGCCCCTGAAAAAAGTCCCTCCCCAGCCTTCCTGTAGGCCCCTCCAGATACTGGAAGGCTGCTATAAGGTTTCTTAGCCACTTAAAATGCACTAGTTTCTCCTGGGGACTTGATTCAAGGGGATCACCAGTAATAGCTGGTTGCCTGTTTCACCTCTCCTTTGCTGACATTTAGCCTCTGTCTTCATGGAAACATGTTCTGAACCAGCCATGCAGGTCAGATCCACTGTAGATATTAGAAGCTTGTCAAACAGGTGGGTTGTTCAAGTGGGTCTAGAGATAAGATTGGGTAGATAAACTGAACTTCTCTGCTGGTCTGGATAAATACTTGCTAGTTCCCACAGTCCATTTGAGAATCCCTTTATGGCTGAAATTCCTTTGTCATTAAGGGGGTAGAGTTGTGCAAAGTTCACAGAGCCCACTGGTAAATCGTATGCAAAGAGAAACACTTGATGGTTGACAGCTGTGGGATAACTTCTGCACCTGCTATGGAGAAACAGTCAGCTGGCTGCATGTTTGTTAAAACCTGCTGCAGGGACCATGGATGCTGGAGCTGGTTGTCTGCAATTATGGACATGAATATAATCTCTTGTAAGGAGTGGTACCAACCACTACAGCAGCTTTGAACTTTCTAGGAGAACCAGGGTTTGAACTTTCTAAGAGATCAGGAACTCCTTGGATATGATTTACCTGTCTTCAGTCAAGAGGGAGACTGGTCTAGAGGTGACCACTTATTTAAATCTTCCATCTGCAAAATTCCCCGTGACTGGATCCAGAATTGTCTGTGTAATGGTTTAGCAGAGCTTGGTTTGTCTTTCTGGCTTGTGGTTTGTTGGGGTAGTCATCTGCTGTACCTCATCTTGTGCCATGTGTCCACTGAGCATTACAAGGGTAGATGACAGCAGTGACAATCTCCCCGGTGGCATTTGTAATGCTAAACTCAGTGTTTGCAAACTGCACATAGAGCTGGGCAAGTTGCATGTGTGGCAGCATCAGGACCATCTGCTGTAGGATATTAGCTCAGATTTTACTCCTAATTCAGGAAATAAATAAGAAGCAGTCTTGCAGATTTATTTTTTTTTCCCAAAATCCTAAGGCCACCTCCCCAGGATTAGGAAGCAAAGTCCCAGTGGTGGCAGTTGTAGCACTAAAGATTTCGGAGGGGAGGCCCCCTTGTAGGTTGACCAGAGAGGCTGTGGTATCTCCCTCCCTGAAGATATTCAAAAACCATCTGGACAAAATCCTGGGTCATGTGTTCTAGGAGTCCCTGCTTGAGCAGGGTGGTTGGACTAGATGACCTTCAGAGGTCCCTTCCAACCTCAACCATTCTGTGATTCTATAAGAGGCTGCAGGTCTGAAGGCCAGGGTTTCCTTGCACCAAGCTGGTGTGGGCTCAGTCTTGAGGATGTAGGCTGGATTTGGCCAGACTGAAATGCCACCAGCATCACAGAATTCCATAATTGCCTTGATTGGAAAAGACCTTTAAGATCATAAATTCCAATCATGACCCCAACACTGACAAGTCCCCGACTAACCCATGTCCCTGAGCACTATGTCTACATGACTCTTCAATTCCTCCAGGGATGGGGACTCAACCACCTCCCTAGGAAGCTCATTGCCTGATAACCCTTTCAGTGAGGAAATTTTTCCTGATATTCAATCTGAACCTCCCTTGGTGCAACTGGAGGCCATTGTCTCCTGTCACTAGTGACTTGGGAGAAAAAACACACACCCACTTTGAACAGCCCCACCCCCACCTCTCTCCACCCTCCTCCAAGGGACTTGCACAGAGCCACAAGGTCTCCCCTCAGCCTCCTTTTCTCCAGGCTCAACACCCCCAGTTCCCTCAGCCACAAGGGAACTCAGCACACTTGTGCTCCAGACCCTTCCCCAGCTCCGTTCCCTTCTCTGGACACGCTCCAGCACCTCCATGTCCTTCTTGGACTCAGGGGCCCAACACTGAACCCAGCACTCAAGCTGCGGCCTCACCAGTGCCCAGTGCAGGGGGAAGAGAACTTCCCTGCTCCTACTGGCCACACTGGTGCTGAGCCAGGCCAGGATGCCCTTGGCCTTCTTGGCCACCTGGCCACTCTGCTGACTCCTGTTCAGCTGCTGTTGCCCAACACCCCCAAGTCCCTCTCTTCCCAGCAGCTCTCCAGCTATTCCTCCTCAAGCCTGTCACACTGCTGGGGGTTATCAACCTCTGACAAAGCTGCACATTAGAACTTGTGGCTGGATCTGCTGCATCCTTCCACAGCTCTACCTGCTGGCATCATGCTTGCTTTATCAAAGTAGCTGCATGAAAAGCAGGCTTGGCTGTGACATTTTTTATTATGATTATGCTTGGTTTCTACCTGAGTTAGCAGGTGGAAATTCCCATCCTGAAAGACCAGTAGGACTATTGTACCTGTATCTGGAGATACCAGGTTATGTTGTGTAAAACCAGGTGGATGTGAGAATTTGACTCAATTCCTCAGCATGAGCAGAAGTTGTCCATGTTCACTGGGGCTTCAGGCAGCTGCTCTGACAGTAATGAGCTATTTTAAGGCACTAGAAGCTTAAGCTTGTCTGCTGCTTAGTGGCTGGCTTTGTAAATAGTGCTTTAAGCTAAGCTGTGCCTGAAGCAGCTGAGGAAGCTTCCAGGGAGTTAAATCCTGGTGCTGAACTGCCAGGTGAAGCCCAAGTTCTTGTAGCTGTGAGCATGGTGCTGTGTGCCAGACTGGACTCAACCCCATTGCTGCAGAGATAGGCAAGGTCCCAAGGACAGGGATGTTCTGGAGAGAGTCCAGTGGATGCCACAAAGATGATGAGGAGCCTGGAGCATCTCCCGTGTGAGGAGAGGCTGAGAGAGCTGGGACTGTTCAACCTGGAGAAAAGCAGCCTGAGAGGGGATCTGATCAATGTCTATAAAGATCTGAAATGTGGGGGCCAAATGGATGGGGCCGGGCTCTTCTCGGTGGTGCCCAGTGACAGGACAAGGGGCAATGGGCACAAACTGGGACACCAGAAGTTCCAGACAAACTGAAGGAAAAACTTCTTTGCTGTGAGGGTGCCGGAGCCCTGGGACAGG
>NW_010307165.1:11274-14367 GCF_000700745.2 Antrostomus carolinensis
TGTTCAAAACCCACCTGGATGCTTTCCTGTGCAACCTGTTGTAGGGAACCTGCTTTGGCAGGGGGGTTGGACTGGATGATCTCCTGAGGTCCCTTCTGACCCCACCATTCTGTGATTCTGTGAAGGTCCCAGAAGCCTCCTGAGCACATCCTGCTGACCTGAGGATGTCACATGAAGAGTGTCATGATCTAAAGGTCTTGTTCAGGGACAGAAGCCATCACCTGAGCATGTGAGCACAGCTATTGCTTATCTCCCTAGGCAATAGCATTTCAGATAGCAGTGACTGCAGACTTTGGCTCACCTTTGTCAAGTAGTGAGTATGTCTGATGTGTACTGTGAGACCTTCTCGGTCTTCTGCTGAGGTGGAAGAGTCAGCAGTGTGCCAGAGCAGGGAATGTTGCAAGACAGTGACTTTTTTGCAGTCTTTGTCTTGCACTCTGTGACTTGGCTGGCTTCCTGGCAAAGCTTCTCCTTAGCTGTTGTTGTAGATGACTTACAGAATGGAAATGGAGGCTTTTGCTGCCCATGTGTGACACAGCGTAGGGATAATACTGAGAACACGGAGAGTTCTTCAGATCCTGGTTTGCCTTGGTGGGAAGGTGAGATAATTTCTTCTCTAGTGCTGCTGGGTGCGATGCAACTCATTGCAATTGTTGGGTTGTTCTTGCAAGCTTATATGCTTACTACTGCTGCTTGGATCCTGCAGGATGAGCTCTTATTCTTTGCTTTCTTCATGCTTCAAGCATTGGAACAGTCTGCCCAGGGAGGTGGTGGAGTCACCTTCCCTGGTGGTATTTAAAAGATCGGTAGATGAGGTGCTTAGGGACACGGTTTAGAGGTGGAATTGGTAGTGTTGGGTTTATGGTTGGACTTGATGATCTTGAAGGTCTTTTCCAGCCACTACTTCTATGGTGGTTCTATGATTGTATGGTCACTCTGCTGCTCAGCTTGCTGGTAGGCTGAGCACCCACCTAAACCACTCACTTTTCATTCTGCTCTTTGGCTCCTGGTGCTGAGCAGCAGTGTCTCTGCAGTCCTTTTTTTTGTTTCCACGCTGGAATGTGCTGCTTACTCATCCTGTTCCTCCAAATAAAATGGGCAACACTGGTCTTTGGTCATATCTGGCACTTAAATATTAACAGGTTTTTTTACTGTAATTGAACTGCTTTATTGCTTCTGTAGGCAGCCTTAGATCTGTTTGAAGAAATCTGTTATTACTATAGCAGATGGATGGACCTTTGCTCCCACTGAATCAAGTCTTAGTCTCAGACACCAGCTGGGAACAGGCATGTTAGTACAGTGGGGTAAAGGTCCAGCTTCAGTCCCAGCATTGTAATAATCCATCTGGGATGTAGCACAGATGTCCTGCCTATGTCTCATCAAGGGAACACTGAGCCTTCAAGGAGCTGAGGGCCGTGTGGGACTGGAGAAGACCTTGAAAGCAAAAAGAAAAAAAACTGTTGGAGGTTTGTTGCAAAAATCAGACTGTTGGGGATTGGAAGGGACCTCAAAAGATCATCTAGTCCAAAAAGTGGTGTTGTCAAATGCCAGCCACAGCAATTGCTTCAGCCAACCTAATAAGGCAGCCCAGCAGCTCAGTGTTTGCTTAAAGGGTTGAAGGTGCAAGGAAACTAATAGTGAGTGATCAACCTCCTAAAAAACCCCTTCAATTTTGCTTGAGACTAGGAATAAGTTATTACAACTCCTAAAATTCTTGCTTCTAGATTAAATTTAGAAATGGCCTCAAGTTGTGCTGGGGAGGTTTAGATTGGATCTGAGGAAAAACTTCTTCACCCAAAGGGTTCTCAGGCGTTGGAACAGGCTGTTCAGGGAGGTGGTGGAGTCGCCTTCCCTGGTGGTATTTAAAAGATGGGTAGATGAGGTGCTCAGGGACATGGTTTAGAGGTAGAATTGGTAGTGTTGGGTTTATGGTTGGACTTGATAATCTTAAAGGTCTTTTCCAACCACTACGATCTGTAATTCTATGATCTATGACAGCTCTGCCTTTGGTGTTGGCAGCTTAGACCCTGGGCTGAGTTTATGCATCAGCAGATCTAAGATTTGCACCCCTTGCAGATAAGGGCACAATTTTCTGTTGCCTGGCAGTCTTTGGTTGCCCTGGCTTGACTTGGGTGGAGGAAGAAAAGTTCAGCTTCTGTGAACTCATCTGTTGTGGGACAACCTGTGGAGGGCAGTGGCAGCCTGCATGGGACCAACTGATGGGGAAAAGTGAGGACTCTTGGACATGTAAAACTGTTGTGAGCATTTGATTCCCATTAAGTCTCCTGTGCTGCTCTGATATTCTCCTTTTTCCTTGCCATGGGTGTAGATGAGCTGGTTCCTTCCACACCACTTGCCTTGTTCCTGCACTACTTATCATAGAATCATAGAATTTCCTGGCTGGAAAAGACCTCTGAGATCATAGAGTCCAACCATATGCAAATGTTGTGGGTGGGCATGGCAGGTATCACCAAGCAGGGGAAGTGTAACCCTCTGCCTCCATAACAGGAGGTCTTGGAAAGCAAATGGAGAGTGATAAGGCTGTAGCTTGGCTGGGGCTTTTTTGAGGTATGCAAGTGATTGGTTCCACTGGGAACTGGGTGTCCTTGCACGTGGTGGAGGGGTTGGAGCAGGGTGCTTGCCATGGCTGGCAGCAGGAGAACAGCATGTCTTCTGTATGAGAGCAGATACGTGGCTTTGCCAAGCTTAGCTCACAAATGCCTCGTGTTCCAGAGTGACAAGGACAAACCTTCTGTTTCAGTCAGCTTCCTTTTAAAGCAGCTGTGCTTGGTACAGGTGAAGGATGAGGTTTGGACCCTGGAAACCACTACCCTGCTCTGACAAGAGCTCTAAGAAGTGTCTGCCACTGGTTCAACCAAGCCATGTGTGTCTGTAGCCACCAGGCCTTGAGTCTCCTACAGCTGAGAGATGGAAGTGTTGCTTACCATATTACGGCACTTTTTTTTCCCCTCTGGTCTTTCTTGGAGAGTGATTTCCAGTCTAGTTTGGGAGCCCTGTTTGCCCTAACTGGGTTAAGGAACAACCTTGTCACCCTGGGGAGTGAAAGCAAAGTCATCTACTAATTGGGCAAGA
>NW_010307165.1:14491-18550 GCF_000700745.2 Antrostomus carolinensis
GAAAGAGAAGAAAAGATGATTTGCTGTGACATAGGTTGTGGGGCTCTACACAGTTGCTGCAACCACAATCCTCTGCACGTACTTCCTGAGCCCTACGTGACCTCAAGGCTTAGAGGAAAGTAAGGGGGAGGGCACAGGGTAATCAACTTGCTAAACCCAGCAGCCGCTGTCTGAAATAGCCCAAATGCTGTAGCCTCATCTAGGGACAGAGGTGGGAACGTGGGGAGGAGGGAATCAAATTTCTGGGCACTCTGTTTCATAGAATCATAGAATGGGTAGGATTGGAAGGGACCTTAAAGATCATCCAGTCAGCGTGTCGCAATGGGACGTCAGCTCCCTGTAGCATGATTCAACAAAAGGGACGGACGTGCTTGCCAAGGCACTTCTTGGCTAAGACAGTGGGGTATGTAATGCTGATGTGACGTCTTGGAAACCTGCACTTTTTCCTCTGGGAGGTGACATAGAGTGACCTTTGCATGTCAAATTTGAAAGATGGGGTGCAGTTGTTCAGTACCTCACGCTGAAGGTGCAACTGGGATTTGTAGGTCTTGTCCCGTCTCTAAGAGCTGCTGGGGTGCTGTAGTCACCAAAAAACTGATATCATTGCAGCTTGAAAAAATTAAGTTTGACCCCTACTTCTATATGACTGTGATAGTTTCTATATGACTGTGATGCAACAAACCTGTTGTAACTTACTCAGACCATTTGCATGTTGCCAGGGGAAGATGCTCTGATCCATGGGATGATGCTGCTACTTACAGCATCCAAAAAACAAATCCTCTGGCAGTGGTGGTACCAGGGCATGGGTTGTGTTGTGTACAGCTAAGACAGCTTTGCAGTGTCCATGTTGTGCAAATAAAGATGAGTAAATAGTTAGGAATATTGCACAACCCCCAAACCAATATGATCACCACTGCTGGAGCGTGTCCTGAAGAAATCTGCTGTAGATGGCTTGAGGTGTCTCATTGGCCCTTTGGCACGTAGACCAGAGCAAAACCTCTTGAAAAGAGGGATGGTTTCCAGTGGTAAGTCACCCTTCTGCACACTTTCTCTCTTGGAAGGTGGCCAGCAGGTGTACTAAGTGCTTGGGTCTTTTTTTCAGGTATTAAGTAAATTTGTATCTGTTATGGGACACTGATTTTCATTCTTTTTTTTCCACCTCATACTGGGATGTGAGCCACTAATGTGGTGAGAGGGCCTGGAAGGAGGCGTAGCTGTGGCTACAAGGGACATGAAGAACTTGGTTGGTTTGGACAAGAGGCTTTTAAGAATACTTTTGGGAGGAGTGGAGAAACAAAGGGCACAGGGTACTGCAACTCAACCTCTGTTCCTGCTTGGCTGGCAGTACTCTTGTGTTTAAGATCACCCTGTTTATTCTGCTCCTTCTACTTGAGGAACTGAAGTCTAAGTGGCTGCTCTTACCACAGCCACTGAAATCCAGGATAGCCCATACCCCCAGCCCTTAGGGTGTTCTCCCTGGTGGGGAGAGAGGCAAAAGTTGGGGACATTTAGGTTTTTTCTTTTTTTCTTTTTTTTTTTATTACATAAATAAAACAATCTGTCTTCATGTGAACTCATTCTTTTCTTCCCTAGCTGGTTAAAACCCACAATCTGCTGACCACCAGGAATTACATTTTTGGGTACCATCCACATGGCATCATGGGCTTGGGTGCCTTTTGCAACTTCAGCACAGAGGCCACAGGTGTCAGCCAGAAATTCCCTGGGATCCGACCATACCTTGCTACCCTGGCTGGGAATTTCAGGATGCCCATTTTGAGGGACTACTTAATGTCTGGTGGTAAGTGCAAAAGAACTTTATTCTTCCTACTCAGGCCCCTGCCTCTGAGCTCACTTCCCCTCTTTCAAGTTAAAAGCTGTGGCAAAAGCTCATATAACCACTTCTTTCTGGTAGCATCACACAAACGTTGCTTTCATACAGTTGTTCAAGAGGAAACTGAATAAATGTGAGTAGCTTGGGCTGTGGGAACTCTTGCTCCTCTGCATTCATCCTTATAGAATCATAGAAAGGTTTGGGTTGGAAGGGACCTTAAAGCTCATCCAGTTCCAACCCCCCTGCCAGCAGCAGGGACACCTTCCACTAGACCACGTTGCTCAAAGCCTCATCCAGCCTGGCCTTCAACACTTCCAGGGAGGAGCAGCCACAGCTTCTCTGGCCAACCTGGGACACTGGCTCACCACCCTCACACCAAACAATTTCTTCCTCACATCTCAGCTCCATCTCCCCTCTGACGCTTTCAAGCCATCACCCCTTGTTCTCTCACTCCCTGCCCTTGGCCAAAGTCCCTCCCCAGCTTTCCTGGAGCCCCTTCAGGTACTGGGAGGCCACTAGAAGGTCTCCTTGGAGCCTTCTCTTCTCCTTAATTCAAGGATACTCTTTTCCAAAGGCATAATAAAGATATCTGGCATCTGTAGTTGTGGGTGAGGAAGATGGTACATGGGAGCAAATTGTCCTAATTATCATTAGGAGGTACTGGTAGTTGAAGAAGTCACACTAACTGAAAAGAAATTGTATTAGCCTTTGAAATGAGAATGCCATGGCTAGCTCTGCTCCTGGACTCATTACCACATGAGCTGTCACACATCTAGGTCTTATGGTGATGACAGATGCCCTCTTCACCCAACCACACTTTTAGGTGCCTGGCAGGAGTAAAGAGTCTGGGGTATTGCATAGCTTCAGCTATTCAGAAGAGTCCTTTCTCTGCAAATACTTCTACAGATGGGTCATAGGGATTAGGCAGTGATAGAAGTTTGCTGAATGACATTAACAGGTCTGTTCTAATGGATTCCAGTATTGTAATGATGGAGGGCTGGTAGGTTATGACTGGGCAGAGGAAGCAGTGTTGAAAACCTCAAGAAACAGTGTTCTTGCATGGCCTGAACTTCCTCGTGAGAGTGAGGATGACTATCGGTTAGGTAGAGATGAAAGAGTAACGTTTAAAGACCATGAATTGAACAATCCAGTACTGTGTTTGCTGTTCCTGGAACAAATCCACCAATAAATGACTTTAAAACAGGTATCTTAATATGGTATTTTGGCTGAATCCTGACTCATGGTTGGAGAGAGGTCAGAATTAGCTGTACTTGGCTCTGACTTGTTAGGTTTAACCATTTCCAAGATTACTGCCCTGATTTGGTGAAGGAGAGGGAAACTACCTGGATCTGCTACAGAAAAGGTGTTTGTCTCTTCCTAGGAAGGGCAATTTCTTTCTATCTTCTTGCATCAGATGGATGTTGCTGTGTGAAGTGTAGAATTACTATAAACTGAGAATTCTGCAGGACAGCAGTGCATGAGAAGTTGGGATCTGCTTTCCAGTCTATCATGTCTGTAAACCTAGTTCATGTGTTGCTTAAGTTTTCATGCAGCATCAGCCTTTCTATATTAAAAACATGTTTAATCTGCTCAAGATGACTGGTAAATAAATCACAGAATCATAGAATGGTTTGGGTTGGAAGGGACCTTAAAGATCATCCAGTTCCAACCCCGCTGCCAGCAGCAGGGACACCTTCCACTAGACCAGGTTGCTCAAAGCCTCATCCAGCCTGGACTTCAACACTTCCAGGGAGGAGCAGCCCCAACTTACTTGGGCAACCTGTTCCAGTGTCTGAAATCTTGTGACCAGAGCTGCTACCACCTTTTTGGATGGAAGGTGGGAGTAGACATTAGCAGCATCACTGCTGACAGGACTGGCTTGGCTACCCCTGAGCATCACAGTTAAATCAGTGGGAAATTTTGCTTCCTCTGTACTTAGCATTTAAGCAAGACTATAGTTGTGATCTCTTGGACAAAATTAACTTTCTAAAAGCCATCATTGATCTTCATTTCCTTACACAGGAATTTAAGGGTGTCACTACAAAGGCTTTAACATCTCTTGGGAAGTGCTGATAATTCCCTCAATCATTTTTTTGTGGATGAACCACTTCAAGTGAAATCCTGGCAAAATTAAAAAAAAAATATTACTAATACACATATTTAGTTGGTTTATAACCAACTGTTGTATATTAGAATGTTTTATAACCTTTTAGGTATTAGAGTACAGC
>NW_010307165.1:18562-20479 GCF_000700745.2 Antrostomus carolinensis
AGGAGATGGCCAGAAAATCCTATATACTGTGTAAATGTGCTAAAGAGGACAATTTAGCAATTGCCACTTGTCTGCCTGTCTTGCTGCATTTCCTGGAGGAAGGATTTCAACGCTCAGTGCCGTGAGCAGGCATAATCTTCTGATAACATGTGTGAAATGGCTGAGCATAAATCTGTGCCACCCTGTTAGCCAGAGGGCTCTGTAATCAGTGAGCCTTGGTGTGGAGAATGAGAGAAGTATGAAGGTTTCTGTCCTGTGGAGCAGCAAGCATAGTTGTGGCTGCTCCTCCCTGGAAGTGTTGAAGGCCAGGTTGGCTGAGGCTTTGAGCAACCTGGTCTAGTGGAAGGTGTCCCTGCTGATGGCAGGGGGGTTGGAACTGGATGAGCTTTAAGGTCCCTTCCAACCCAAACCAGTCTGATTCTATAGCCTGAGCTTTTCAAAGGAAACATGGTCAGGGAGAGCTGTAGCTTTGCTGAAGGAAATGGGGTTTTCATCTTCAGATCCAGCTGATGTATCTCAAGTGAGGTCTGCTCCTCTGTGCTCTGAAGCTGGGATTAGTTGGTGACCTTGATGCCCAGAGTTTGAAGATATACATGAAGACTTGTAGACTTGCCTTATGTAATCCCACAGGACCCATTCATCATTTAGTTCTTGGTTCAAGTGATGACTAATATGAGATGTGCAGAATCAGCTTCTAAAATGGCATTGTGTAATACTGCCCTTCCTAGTGCAATGACCTTAAGTACTCGGCACAACTTGGACTTGTGTGCATGGGAATGTAAATGATGACATTTCACTTCTGGCTGAAAATGTGAGGCATGAGCAAGCTCTGACAATAACTGTAGGATAAAATAATGAGTTTTAGGGGTAAGTAATCAAGCTTCTTAGCATTTTTAGAGCTATAAAGTTGAAATAGAATCACAGAATCGTTTGGGTTGGAAGGGACCTTCAAGATCATCTAGTTCCACCCCTCCTATCATCAGCAGGGACACCTTCCACTAGACCAGGTTGCTCAAAGCCTCATCCAACCTGGCCACAAACACTGCCAGGGAGGAGCAGCCACAGCTTCTCTGGGCAACCTGGGCCAGTGTCTCAACACCCTCACACCAAAGAATTTCTTCCTCACATCTCAGCTCCATCTCCCCTCTGACACTTTCAAGCCATCACCCCTTGTTCTGTCGCTTCCTGCCCTTGGCCAAAGTCCCTCCCCAGTTTTCTTGTAGGCCCAAGGTTTCCTCTTTCATTGTCTGAATGGTAAGATCCCTGGAGTTGGGCCTGATGCTTTTGGGCGGGGATTGCTTTGTAAAGCTGAAGTGCTGTGACTGGTAGTGCAGTCCTGTCCCTTCCAATGTCAGGGAGAGGGAAAGACCTTCCCAGACATTAATCTCGGAACATAGACTTATCTGACCGCTCTGTCCCATCCATCTCCCAGGAGAACAAAGGATTGTGCTCTCACCACACAAGAGCTTGAGATGTTAGTTCAGAAAAATTATTTTTAGCTAATCTATAATAGATCTTCTGGAAGGCTTGCCAATTTCTTCTTTTTATATCATTAAACCATCCTCCTAAAGGATGACCTATTCTCACTACTTGGTTTTGCTGAGGAACTGTTAAATTCAGAGACTCTGTATCAAAATAACACAATTCATTTGCTTCCCCCCGAAGGATAAATCAGCTCCTACTACAAAGTTTACTTGGAGGGAGGATGTATTAAATGATTGGATTTAGCATCACTAAGAGCAGGAGAAAATCCTTGCTCAAGTCTTTTGTGTTAAGAAAAGTTTTTGAGAGCTGGTGTTGATGGAGTTTGTCTATGACCAAGTCTAGTGCTGTCCAGGTCTATTAACTGCTTCTTTAGCTGAGGAACAGTTACCTGATAATCACAGAATCATGGAATGGTAGGAGTTGGAAGGGAGG
>NW_010307165.1:20786-26608 GCF_000700745.2 Antrostomus carolinensis
AATATACCCAACCCTTTATGACCACAGGGAAGTTGGACAATTCGACTTGCAATCAAGGCACAATCTTTTTGCTACAATTGTGGCTGGTGTCTTTGGGATCATCCAGGCTATTCTTAATCTTCCAACTTGACCCTTATGTTTGTGCAGGTATATGTCCTGTGAACCGTGACAGCATAGACTACATCTTGTCCAAGAACGGCACTGGCAATGCCATCATCATCGTGGTCGGAGGGGCAGCGGAGTCCCTGAACTGCACTCCAGGGAAGAACTCTGTGACATTGAAAAACCGGAAAGGTTTTGTGAAACTGGCTCTACGACACGGGTAAGAGGCAACCTCAATGCTAGAGCAGTCCTACCAGCACATGAAAGGTGCTCTTGTGCCCTGAAGCAGCTGATGTCTTGGTTGAATTCTCCTTTCTCTGATCTTGCTGTGTTGTGTGGATGTATGCCCAGAGCATCAGACACATGAGTCTGTCCTCTGAGCAGGGTCAAGGGTAGGAAGATGACTGGGACAGAAGGAGGCTTCCAGGGTAAGGAGTGGCAGGTGTCAGTAACCTGCATGGGGCATCACCTATGCAACCATCCTGATCTCCAGGGATCCCATGTGTCTGAAATGGGATGCCCACCAAAAATCAGAGATGAGAATATGTGGAAGCATGTTGAATGCCTGACTGGGTTGTGTGTTTCATGGGCCAGTACAATTCTCTTGCATGTCTTAAAAAGTAGATCTCCTATATTGTGTCGAGTCTGGCTGACTTATGTCAGTACCATGTGTTGGAAACAAAGCTCTGGCCAATAAAATCTGCAAATGTGTAACCTGAAAGACTACAGGGCAGTGAGTGAGGTGCTGTAGAATTGCCTGCAGACCAGGGGTGTGGGGTCCTAACATCTCTCCATCTTTCTAGTGCGGACTTGGTTCCTGTCTACTCCTTTGGGGAGAATGAAGTGTACAAGCAGGTGATCTTCGAGGAGGGTTCCTGGGGAAGATGGGTTCAGAAGAAGTTTCAGAAGCACATTGGCTTTGCTCCATGTATCTTTCATGGCCGTGGCCTCTTCTCCTCCAACACCTGGGGGTTGTTACCTTACCCCAAGCCCATCACTACTGTTGGTAAGGTCTTGGTATGAACATGCTATTTGCTTCTCTAGGTAGTAGCATACCTGAGTCTATGCCATACCCCCACCCTAGCTTGGTCTTGAAATCTTGACTGAAGAGGCTGTTTTTCCTTCTGTATGAAACCTTCTGGCACAACTGAGAATGAGCTGGAATAGTTTCCAGAGGCTGCAAGCCACACATTGTGCTCTACTGCCAGCTAGTTTTGCAAGTGAGCTCTTCTGAGGGGTGGAAAATACTGTGGTTGCTACTTTCTCTGGTCTTGGATGGCTAAAGTCAGAAGCAGCCTGACCTCCCACACTTCTAGGACTGGCAATGTGATGCTGTCTGATAGCTGAGTCTTAAAGCCAACCCTGAAATTTATCTTTGAGTCTTCCAACCCAAAGTAGCAAGGTTTTGAGGGAGAGAGAAAAAGTCCTGCTTTGCTTTTGTGGTGTGTATAGGGGAATACATGAGACCTGCAGGTTTAGTCTTGGTTCCTGTTAATTGAGGAGGGATTTATCACTCTCTTGTAAACAGAAGCAAATGGGACTTCCCAACCACGTTGTGCAGCAGATGATCTGCACTTCTGGCATTTGTGTAGCTAAAATGGCTTTGGGTATCAGTGCAGATATGATGAGGGTCCTGGTGGTGGAATAATTGTGCTTCAGAGCCTAGCAAAACTGGGAGGAATCAGGTAAACCTCTGCTATACACTTTGGAGAGTGAAAGTGCTGAACTAGCATAGCTGTGGCCATAGAGGACAAATCTCCAGGCTGTACAGGAACATTCAACCTAACATGTGGATCTTTCCTTTTTCCTTTTTTTTACTAGTTGGGGAGCCCATCACCATCCCCAAAATCGATAATCCATCCCAGAAGGAAGTGGACTTCTACCACAGCATATATGTGGACTCTTTGATCAAACTCTTTGACAAGTATAAGAGCAAATTTGGCCTGCCAGAGACTGAGATTTTGGAAGTCAACTGAAGAGACTGGCTCAGCAGTATCTCCTTCTCTCAGAATCAACACATCTTCTCCAGAAGTCCAAGCTATCATCATGTACTTGAAAGCATGTGTGGGTGTATGTGTCTTTCAAAGAAAGTGTTTAAAGTATTGCTAGACCACTTTTAAAAATAATAATTAAAAGAAAAAAGGCTTTACTTTGGATAAATCCCATTACAAATGTCTTTCTATCCATAAAAAAAAGCACAACTCCCCATTGCTGTGAGGATTTGGATGGGGGAAATGATTGCCTTTGTAATCTGCTATATGATGCTGTTGGATTGCCAGCAATGGATTAGAAGCATTCCTACAGCTACTGTACCCATTAGCACAAGCTATTTTGGGAGAATAGGATCCATCTGGTTTGCAATCAAAAAGCAGCAGGTTCATTTGACCGGGATGGCAGTATTACAAGCATGTTGCACAAGAACCATGTTGAGATGTGCTTATGTAGCACAAGGACATTTCTGCTTTGGAAAAGCCCCTTCTGAAAGCACAAGCAGGCTGCCAAATGCCTTGGTGTGGCATGTACTGTGTGCAGTGGTGGAAACCAAAGGATATGAGTCTGGTGGACCTTGATCTATACAGTGTGGTGGATGCTTTGGTGGCTGTAATTCCATCACTTGTATTTTGAATGTCAATTTAGAAGTCTGTCCCAGGTGCTGCTTGCACAGAGGCAGGTAACTGGAAATATGGGGCTACCTTATAGCCACAAAACTCCAAGGACAAGTTCTAAGAGCAGTGGGATAGTGCAATCATGTGGCCCCAGTGTTGCAGACCCTTAGGGTAACCTGTTGGGGTAAATGCAGTGGGGACTATTAATGGAAAAGTTTTGGATCCCAAAAGCATTTGGGGGAAAGCTAAGAGTAACTTCTGCCCAAAGATGGTTTTTAAATATTGCGTCCAGTGAATGTAAAGGACTAGCCTTTTCCTGCATAGGATCTAAAGTGGGTGACTTTTTAAAGTGTTTCTAAAATGTTTACGTGGGTGTTAACACTGCTTGTAGTGAGATTTCTTCAGAGTACAAATATGTTTATGTATAAACCTAAAACATTGCACTACTTGCATGTCTGACCTGCCTTTTCAACGGTGCAGTTGAGTGTGTTTCAAGCTCCAAAATGTGCCTTTCTTCCAAGCAAGAGGATGGTACTTCACATTCCTGGAATCTTGCCTCTAAAGAAAAATGTTCATCTGTCATATTTGATAGACTATTATATTACGGAGTATCAATTTTTGTACAAATTTCTAGAAATAAACTTGGGCAAAAATAGCAGATTGCTTTGGTCTCTTTGGTGTTGCAGTGGGATGTGCTTGGGTTCATGTTACAGCAATTGTTTGTGTGATTGCAGCTGTGCCTTGGCTTTTATGGGGAGAAAACTGGACTTGTCTGTCCAAAAGAAGACCTGCACTGATCTGCATTGTCCCTGCATGGGACATTCAGGATAGGGTAAGCAAATCTTTGTGGGTTTAGGGTGGGTTTTTGCCTGTCAGTGTATAAGAATCATAGAGTGGTTTGGGTTGGAAGGGACCTTAAAGATCATCCAGTTCCAACCCCCCTGCCATCAGCAGGGACACCTTCCACTAGACCAGGTTGCGCAAAGCCTCATCCAGCCTGGCCTTGAACACTAAGGAGCTAAGGCAGCCTACAGCTATAGATCTCCTTCACTAAGCAGATAAAGAAAGCTCACGCTCTATTGCTCCTTTCAGCAAACTACTTTGGGTTTTGTTGCTGCCTAGCACAGAAAGAGCTGGATTGCATCCCTGATCCTTAACTGAGGGAATCATTCCAGCTCCTATCAAAACCCCCCCAAGCCTTCCACCACTGGAGGTGCAAAGTACTCCAGAAATAGCACACGTTGTTGTAAAGTTCATGTGGGCTCTTTTAGTAACAAGTGAAGGTTTAACCTGTTGTCTGGGAGCTATGGAAGTGGTCCATCAACGCTGGCTGACTTTCACAGCCTGACACTGCTGTTTTTCAAGGGGGGAGCTAAACTTATTCTTTGCCCTTCTCAGGCTTGAGCAATGGACTTTGAAAGCTTCCTGCTCTAGAAGATAAACCTAGTGTGTTGCTAACATCCCCTTCTCACCCCTAGTAAAATTAATTTGGTCATGTTTTCTGCTAGCAAACATTAAGGCTGAGTTTCCAGTGACCTGGCTGGAAGTTCACAGCAGGGAAAGCCATGAATGCTGTTCAAAGTCCTCAGCACAAGCTGGAGGAGGTCAGTTCTTGTAGAGCTTTTTCCAAGCATTGTGTTCAGTTATCAAGTTTTATATCAAAGCACAGCTGCTGCTTGCAAATCCCTCTAAAGCAGAGGAGGGAGGGAGCTATTGCAAATAAGGATTCATTCCTGCAATGAACTGCACTAGTAAATATCTTGTAATTGTCTCTACTGCAAGGTGGGACCAGCTCTGCTCAAAACTCTTGGCTGTGCTGCAAATCCCCTTAATTAAGGTCTAACATGAGATTGCCACTGAATATTGTTCTCTTCTATCCACTTACCACCAGTCTATAAAAGGGGAATTTTCCTTTGATCTCATCTTGTGCTCAATGTACCAGTCCAGGACATTCTAGTCTCATAGAAGTTTCAACCACGCTTCTGAGGGTGGACATGCCTGTGTCCATGGGTGCTCATGGACAAATTACTCCTTCCAAGCTCTCTTTCTGCAGTTGGTTTTCCATTTTCTTGCCAATTTTAGGATTGTAGGGGTAAAAGTCTTACCTAAAATTAATCTCTGGCTTATGATGTGTTTAAGAGGAGGCTTAGGGAAGGCTTTATTGCTCTCTACAATAACCTGAAAGGAGGTTGTAGCAAGGTGGGGGTTGGTCTCTTCTCCCAGGCAACCAGCAATAGGATGAGAGGTAATGACCTCAAGTTGTAGCAGGAGAGGTACAGGTTTGATATCAGGAAAAATCTCTTCTCTGAAAGAGTGGTGAGACATTGGAACAGGCTGCCCAGGGAAGTGGTGGAATCACTATCCCTGTAAGTGTTCAAGAAACATGTAGACATGGCACTTCAGGACATGGTTTAGTGGGCATGATGGCGTTGGGTTGATGATTGGACTGGGTGATCTTAGAGATCTTTTCCAACCTTAATGATTCTGTGATGATTTTGACTGATTTAGCAAAATACTCACTGGGGGTTGCCCTGGTACTGTAGATACCTTCACCTGCACCTACATTCTCCTACTTATGCCCATGCCTATGTAACAGAAGCTTCTTGGAGAGAGGCTGCATTTGGTGTACACAGCATCCAGAACAAAAGAGATTGTATTGTAAAATAACCCAAATGTTAACAGAACTTATCACCTCTGACTCAGTGGTGACCACGGTACATGTTGGGGCAGCGTCAGGATGGTATCACTATATTTTTGTTGCCTTCTTATCCAGGCATCTTCCTTTGGTGACAACATGAGGTAGGCTTCTGCCCATGATAGACCAGCCCTCATAAAGCTGTTCTTACTGTCTTTTTTTGAGAAATGGGCATCTTTGTTTTCATGTGGATCTGTCTCGCCTTTAACTCAGCAACTTTCACATCCTCTGCTGTTGTTTAGCTTAACCTTAAAATGCATTTTGCACTTCTCCAGTGCTTTAAGACCCCCCTGTCCTCCTCATATTCCTCATTATAATTGCAAGAGTCCTGATAACCCTTCCCTTCCTCTGCACGGGGCTCTATCAGCCCTTTCTGGTTTCAGGCTTGAGATCTTATAGAATCATAGAATGGTTTGGGT
>NW_010307166.1:0-1445 GCF_000700745.2 Antrostomus carolinensis
CCCCTCCCAGTCCTAATGCAGCTGTGAGCAGACAAACACTGTGGCCTTGAACTGCAGCAACACAAGTACTGTTATCAAAGTTCGTTCTCATATGTCTGAACTGAAACACTGAAAGTAAAATACAGCTATTCTAATTACTAAAAAGAAAATTAACTCTATCCTAGCAAAACCAGGACACCCCTCTACTCCACTCTCATGAGACCCCACCTGGAGCACTACGTCTAGTTCTGTGGTCCCCAGTACAAGACAGACATTGACCTGTTAGACCAGATCCAGAGGAGGGCCATGAGGATGATCAGAGGACTGGAGCACCTCTCCTGTGAGGACAGGCTGAGGGAGCTGGGGCTGTTTAGCCTGGAGAAGAGAAGGCTCCATGGAGACCTTATAGTGGCCTTCCAGTAATTGAAGGGGGCCTACAGGAAAGATGGGGAGGAACTCTTTATCAGAGAGTGTAGTGATAGGACAAGGAGTAATGGCTTTAAACTGGAAGAGGGTAGATTTAAGTTAGAAATGTTCAAGGCCAGGTTGAATGAGGCTTTGAGCAACCTGATCTAGTGGAAGTTGTCCCTGCCCATAGCAGTAGGGCTGGAATTAGATGATCTTTAAGGTCCCTTCCAACCTAAACCATTCTGTTATTCTATTATTTATTTGCTGGAATGACTGGATGATGTTTGGTTACTCTATAGCTTAATCCCTAGTTATCTCTAAAAAATAGTCCTTGTTTCTCAATAATTATGTCTATTTTGTCTTTGGTATGAACAAGGCACTAAAAGCCTATGTAAGCCAGACTGCCATACATCATAGGAAAAGTCAGAAGGGGCATGTGCAGCGGTGACCAGATATCAGCAGTTCTGTGGGCTCACTTGGGATTTTTATTTGCCTAACAGAACACAGCATTCAATTTTGAGGACTGTGCTAGGGAGATTAGACAGTGACCTTTATTCCAGTGTTGTCCCAATAGTTTCTGAAATTTTTTATATCTCAGAACCACCCCAGGCAGTCTTGAGCTTATCATACTGAATTTATTTTCTCATATTCAGTTCCCTTCTCCGTGCTGTCTATATCATGCAAAGGCATAGGAGAAGGATAGTACTAGAAAGAAATTTATAGAGTTTTTAAACACTTAGCACTTGCTACAGAAACAGCTTCCTCAGTATTTATAGGTGTAGTATACATCTCCCAGTGGCCTCAGAAACAGAAATTTAGCAGGGCAGAAGGCAATGTGATGTTGAATTATCTCCTACATTTTTATGAAAAAGGAAGCACCTGTGTCTATGCTCTTGTTTCTACTTAAAAAAAAAAACCCCAAAACCCCCAAAACCTACAAAAGACTTCATTCATTCCAGAAATATCGTTTTGTCTTAGTCCTAAGCTTGACTGGTTCAATCTCTCTAAGTCTGCAGAAAGTGATTTTTTTTTTAAAATAAATAATACCTCCTTTTGGA
>NW_010307166.1:1471-6994 GCF_000700745.2 Antrostomus carolinensis
TATTTTGGCAGGCTTCTTTGTATTCACCAAGCAGCCAGAGAGTCGATCCCATAAGTGGTGAGTGAATTCTGCTAATCACCTCATACAAAGTTAGCATTTCTCTAAAAAAGGATTGACATCTACTAGTGAAGTAGTTTACTTTTTAAAAAGAATTGTAGAAATTGCTACGCTGAGGCAGAATAGATATTTATCTGATTACATTTGCCATGTTTGTCAAGAAATAGATGCAGTTCCAGGTTTCTGTTTAATATCAATAGTAATGGGGAAATAGAAACAACTCAATTTTTCATCACGAGAACTGACAGTTAGACCATTTGGATGAAATCCAAATTCAAAATCAAAAACCAGAATAAACTGATCTCTCACGGGAATCTGATGTATGTACCTGACATATAATCTTTGCCTAAATCCTTGCATTTTCTTCACAGCCCTGGACCACTGTTCTCTCAGTTATCTGGAACTCTCCCTTGCACCCCTATGCACCTTCTCTGGAGGAAACAAACTGCCCATTAACACACTTTGTGCCTTTTCTTCAGAGTGCTCCACATGGCTACTCCACAATCTGCCTCTGCTTATTGTTGGAGGGATCTGTGACTAAATATTACCATGCTTACTTTCACATGTCTCGTCACAGGAAATGTCTCCTTCTTATCACTGTTAACCTCAGGAAATTATCCTTCAGTCCCTACTGCTTCTGCTTTGTGGAAGCAGGAAGCACTGTAATAAGTATAAATTCCACTGAGCTTTGCATTTCACATAAAGTGTGTTAGGATTTCAAATGGAGAGCAACAACAAGATCAGGTGAAATATATTCCTAGCAATACTCTGAGGCAGAAAACACATGCTAAGAATATATGATATATAAGCTTGCATGATCTTTAAACTGTCCAATTTTCCACTATGCTAGTGACATAGCAGTGAATTGTTAACTCTGCAGCACAGAGCTCATAACTGAGAGACAGTCCATATAATGATGACGTGGGACAGTCTAAAATAAGACTTGTAAAAAGATCATTAATAGTTTTTGAGAAATTGAAATTATTGTTTTCCCAGACTCATTACAATAAATGTGATATATATACAGCAGAATGATGTAATGCTCATGGATTTTGTTCCCAAAAATGGATAAAACGTATTTATCCTTCTGGGTATCTTGAATATGAATGCCAGAATGGTATGAATAAAATCAACATTAGAATATCAATATTTAATGAATTTTGTAAGACTTGAATATTTGTCTTTTCAAATTAAAAATTTGAATTTTCTATAGAAATGAAAGATGTCTATCTTTGCTAATTGATGTGATATCAGAGATACACATGAGCAGCTGTGTGTTGAATAGAGTTTAACTCCAGTGTGTTGAGTTTTGTGTGTGTATGAGACGGCCGTTTTTGGTAGTGGGGGAAGGGCCACCTTGTGAGAACGAAAGCTCCCCTGGCTCCAAGGCGGAGACCCACCAGCCCAGGCTGGGCCAATGACCACCTAGAACCACCTCTGCTAATCCATGTTGTGAAGGAAGGATGGTCTTGAAAAGAAGAATGTGGGGAGAACCTGGAGGAGAGGCTGTTGACCTGAACAAAAGACAACCATCGGCCTAAACAAAGAGAGAGCTTCGTTGCCAGGAGGAAGAAGGAGGAGGAGGAGGGGAAGGATAGAGAACTTCAGACACTCAGTTCAACTACATGGAGTAGGAGAAGGCAAAGGAGGTCCCCTGCAGCCCATGGAAGTTCAATGGCAACTCTTGTGACACTCAGAGGCTTATCAGACTGTCTACGTTTGCCCCCTCACTTCTGGGATATCAAGAGGTCACAAAAGTACGGGTATTTCATCCCATAAATATCTCCCATATAGGAGTGTGAGAAATTCTTATGACACGTGACTGAATTTCAAATTTAAAAAGGTTCTAATTCACATTTTTGAGATATTATAGGTTTGGATGGATGAATGTGTTGTTTAAAAGTAATCTCTGTTGTAGTTTTCCCTCTTTCTGTTGCCTTTCTTCACTTTTTGACATAAAATGACAACTTGAATAACTATTTTGCTGATTTAGCTATGCAGGAACAGTTTTCCCAGTTTTGATCTGGTCAGAGACTTAAAGACCTGGCTCATATGTTTAGATGAAAGATATGTTTTTATTGGCTGAGTTAACCTTATCTGACAAAGCAACACATTTCTTTGAGAGCAGAGCTATAGTTCTTGCTAGTGGGCATTACGTGACACAGGTGTGAGCAGTTCTAATGAACAGATAGTGAAACATTCATGTCTACCACCTCCCCAAAATACCACCTGTTAGGCATGCATACTTTTTCTTTCCCAACTTCTAGTTATAGATGAAGGAAGCAGAAAGGACAGGGAAAGGTGAATGAAGAACCACCGTTCTCTGGGCACCCACTCCACGAACCAGGCATAGAGTTGGAAGCATTTTCTAGCATCTTTCAAGACTTTTCCTTCCTGTCTCCCTTCAGGACATTACTGAGGTTGCTGCCTCTTTAAAATGCTGACCTGACTTTCACAGCAGCATGTGACCTACATGCTAATTCACACCCAAGGGGTTCTTGGCAAGAACCTCCTCTAAGACCTCTTTAAACAGGCGTCTGTTTTCCAGGGACTTTCTCTTAGTGGTGTGTAAAGGGAAACAGAATTATATTACCCCTAGTCACTAAAATAAAAGGTGTGAAAGTGCAGGAATTCCTGAGAGCAACAGGTGATCATCATATAGCGTGGACAGGGTCATGAAGAAGTTGTAGCATTCAACTGGAAAAGAGTCAAGTGAAGGAACAGGCTGTTCTGCTTAAACATCAGAATAGTCCTGTGCTTCTCTACTTCACCACAAACACCAATTCAAAAGACTTGGAAGAAGTTTAAGTGAAGTCATGGTGAAATAGAAAGCTATTAGCTACAGGTTTGGGTTCTTCTAAGTAGAAGGTTCTTACCACATTTAACAAGTTCTTTTTTCAGATTTTTAATGTTCTATCATAATTCATAGAGTTGCTTTATTGGTCCAAAAATTTTTCTCTTGACTGCCTGTAAGCATCTATTTTGCTGCTTATTTGAAAATAGATGGGAATTTCTATGCTTATTTATTCTATGCATTTTTGCCTTCCCACAGTGGATGATACAGTGGTTGCTATTCCTTATGGAAGCAGGCAAGTTCGCCTTGTGCTGAAAGGACCGGATCATTTATGTAAGTAGAAGAAGTTAATGTACATCTGTTTAAGAAAGCCTTGCTAACCCACAGTGCTCTGTTTACACTGTGGTGTCTGGTTTCCCTCTCTCAGATCACTGATTTTGACACAGGGATCAGTGCTGCCCTCAGAAACTCTCCTTGGACCCAGTTACATCTGTGCGACACACTCTTTTCAGAGCAGAGGTTGACCAACATTGCAGAATTCTTTGCCTCTTCATGATTTTTCAGTCACTGCTGTGTGATTATCCTTTGGCTAGCTTGCTTGTTGCCAAGTGCTTTTGTTTAAGATTAATAAAATATATCCCACTGAGTGAAGAAATATTGAGGACAGTACAGTATAAGCTTCCCTACAGCTAAGCTTAGCCATCAAGCTGCTCCTGGCTAACATGTTTCTGTTATGATAATGTCTCTCACTCCCATAGTTGCACACACACACACATGCGCATGCACACACACACACACACAAAATCACAGTCTAAAGGTCAGAAACAGCATGCACAAGTCACACCATGCTCCTTAGTAGTGATGTTACTCCAAGGAGTTAAACCCACTGAGTGCTGCTAGCCCTTCACTTGGTGGCTGTAACACTTCCCTGCTTCATCTGACAGGCAGCTGTGTATTCCAGCAGCTGTATATCCCTCTTCTCTGGGACAAGAATCTCAGGATTTGAAAATACACTGGGAGAGCTGAAGGAAAATCCATTTCTTTCGTTAACAGAAACTCCTTGCATCCCCCTCTCTTATCTTCCAATGCAGTAGCTACTCACAAACTGCTCCTTTTCTTATCAGCAGCAAATGAACATTAGAGTGTTGGTAAATGGAATTTACTCTAAGAAAAAACGCAAACTGTACTCCATAACTTCTCAGAAGTAGAAATTTTTGTAAGATAAATAGGGCTTCCCTTCTCCTTTTCCAAAAGGCAATAGGACTTTCCTACAGCACAGACCAGTTAGAGTCCTCTATACTTGTCAGTGTAAGTACAAACATTAGTGTCAGGAAGGAGGAAACACCAAATCATTCCCACTCTCTCCAGATTTTTTTTCCCAGAGAACTTACATTGAGTGGCAAAATAATGGGTGGTCTATCAGTCCTCTTCTCTAACTCACTGCTTGAGTTGAGAAAGCAGTGGGCATGCCGTAACATTTTAATGGCCCTTTAGATTTAGAGCTGTGACTAAGACCAGCAAATTACACGTTATAAACTAAGAAAAAATATATTATGTTTTTCTTAAAAGTTCAAATGCTGCCTGTACTTCAGTTTTAATATCCTTTGGATATTCCTGAGCTGCTCCAGTATGGTTGTTATTACTTTCCCGGTAAATGATTTGGAGTCTTCCTTTGTCTCCTGTCTTCTTTCCCAGTACAGGTGTTCTCTTCAAGGCAGAAAAAAATCATACCTTTATTATTTTTTCAGTGAAACTGAGCAGGACAGTGGCTTAGAGAGAAATGAGGTTTTAGCAGAAGAGATTGATCTAAAGCCATCCTCATTCAGGCCGTATCACATTTCAGGACAAAAAGATTTGAATCAGTGAGGTCTGCCTGAGTCACTGGTTGAGATTTAGATTAACTGCTCTGTGTAAATATGAGTAAGTCCAAGTATATAACTTTCTTGTTTCAGGTGCCTCCATGAATCTTTCTGTTCACCTATCAAAAGACTTTATATATATATGAGCTACAACCAGTTGTGGGGGGAGGGAGTATTTTGCCCTGTGAACTTTGGTTGTAGGAGAAGTCAACGAGAGGTTGATTATCTATACAGAAGTCATAAAACCATCTTTATCCCTAATGCATGCAACCTTGTCCAGAAATAAATATATGTCTGAGTGCATCACAAGGGAAGAGACTAGTCTCACTGAAAAACAAGGAATTCATTAATACAGGGCAAATTCTTAGTGTACTGCCTCAGCAGTTTCCTTCATGAATTAATTCCCATGACCCATCCTCAAAAGCATTCTAATTACTGCAATTATTTTTTCCCTTAATTAACAACTTAATACGTGCTAATAAAAATATTTGTCCCATTTACTGTCTCTGAAAATATGATTCCATCATGGATTAATAGTATGTCCCCATTTAATTCACATTTTGCCTTAGCTGCCTCTCTGTGTGGGAGAAGATTTTGTGCATAATTTCACAAATACATGTTAAATCCTTCATGGTGAAATCTGTTGTCACTTTGAAATGACTACAAGAAACAGTTTACTGGTGAACATGTGTGGTGGGTTGACCCTGGCTAAATGCCAGATGCCCACCAGATGCCCACTCTATCACTCCTCCTCCTCAACTGGGCAGGGCAAGAAAAATATTATGAAAGGCTTGTGGGTGGAGATAAGGACAG
>NW_010307167.1:0-20677 GCF_000700745.2 Antrostomus carolinensis
GGTGCATGGCCTGGGGTTGCATGCAGGGAGGGGGTTCCGCTGCTGGGGAGCATGGAGAAGGGGGGTCTGGGCTCCGCATCCCCCGGCAGCTCGCTCTGCGGTGTCCCCGGTACTCGGGGTTGTAGGAGTCGGTTCGCTGAGTAGCGGGGGGTGTGTGCGCTCCGGTGAGGAGCGGTTCGGTGTGTTTGTAGATCAGTCTGTGTCTCTGCTCAAAGGGACAGCTGGGGGGTGGGCTGGGGCTGGGGGGAGCCAGGTGAGGGGTGTGCTCTTGGCCTCCCTGAAAGAGGAGAAAACTGCTCCTTAGGTACTAGTTTTCTAAAAGGTAACGGGCACTTTCCCGTCATCTACTTTTTTTTTAGCACCCTGAGAGGCCAAATCAAAACAATTTCATCCTTTCAGTTCTTTTTTCAAAACTTTTTGGTTCCTTGATTCTGAAAGTTAAACACTAGATTTTTGAGACCTTTGGGGTTTTTTAATGTTCTTTCCCCCCCCCCCAACTCTGTCTTTCCAGTTGTAGCTATGTTATGTCTTATACTCCAAACCTTAGCGTTTTAATGAGAGATTTTTTTATTATTATTTTTCACAACAACAAAACAAAGTTCACCATTCAGATGGACTGCAAAACCTTACATATTCTAAATAAATATTTTTTGTCTTTACACTATTTTCTTTGATGTTGAGTATTTGTTTATGGTGGCCTTATTCATGAAAATACTCTTTAAATAATTTATTAAGCAATGCAGAACAAAAGATTCCTGCCTTTCTGTGGAATTATCTTGCGTGATTTAGAACCGTGTTACAATCCTACACAAAAAGAATTTGCCATACTTGTGCCATACTTGCGTGAAAGCTTGTTTTTTAAATCAAACTTACGTATTCCATTTTGTGCTACGATGACAAGTCTCAATGACATTTTAACTTCGTGTTTGAAATTGCCTATGGATAGGTTTGGGGACATAGAAAACACTGGGGCAAAGGCATTTGTACCTGCTGTTAATGAGTCAGTAATGACTTAGACACGTAAGGCTTTGATTCCTGCCGTGACAGTGTGCCAGGAGGTGTATATTTTGAGAATCCCAACAAAAACAGTTGATGCTGGTACTCTCTGCCTCTCTGAGATGCTGGTACGCCCTTCAAGCTCGCATAAAAACTTTCTCTGTTATCACAAAGTAAAGAGACAGTTTTGGAGGCAGCAGGAGGAGCCGGTAGATTTACGAGGTGGTTTGGTACCTGTGTAAACGAGTGATGGTTACAGTCTGTGAAATATGCTTTAAAAAGGGTCCAGGTACAGTGGTAAGGAGGTATTATTTACCAGTAAATGTATAGGCTGTATGGCCTTCTTTAGTGTCTTGTGTTGTAGACTAAAATACAAAATGTTTTTCCTCTGAATCACCTGAATTTTCTTTTTGTGCTTGTGAGTAATATTGCTCTTAATCAAAATGTTTCATTTGGATCTAGCCATAGGAAAAACACACAGGAAAAACAGGCAGGTTTTGTGGGGTTTTTTTAATACAATGAAACAATAATTTGTCTGGAAAAGATGGGATACCATCTCCTGCATATTTCTGCAGCTTTACTGTGGCAGTGGGTATGCTTCAGTCCTGACAGACACCTGTATGGTTTTCAGTTAGTTAATCACTCTTTCAAAGAAAAACATAATCAGGTTTCATATGAGAGTAGCTTATTGTGGTGACATGTTCAGGTACCCCATGTTCTGTAAGATGTATGATGGAATTTTAATACCTGCTGTAAATGCAGGTGTCCCAGGGCTGTATTTGCTTAATAAATGTGGAGTACTTTGTTAGTGAGAATAGCATCAGCTGTTCTTGCTCCTGAAGCTTTCTGATGCATTACAGGGTCGTGCGTGAGCTGAGACTTCGCTGTAGTTCTCTACAGAACTTGGAGAGAGCCACATATGTAAGGAGCTGCTTTGTGTAAGTTGTGGGCTGGCACTTTTCTACAGCCAGCTTTTGGGGTCAGTCTTTATAGAAAGATTTATACAGATTTTTAAGTTTATCTGATTTATACAGAACCCTGAAAGGCCATGGATTTTGGTAGGAATGAACACAATCCAGTGTAAGTAGTTGCTGTCCTGCAATGGATATTGAAGTAGTTGCTGTCTTGCAATGGGTATTTTCAGTTAAATTACCCTCTCTCATAAGCTTATGGTGGTGTCAGTGGAGTTGCACACGTGTAACAGAAGTACTAAAATCTATTTTTAAAGAAACAGGGTATTTTTCCCCACATATTTTCTGAAGACAAAGAGGAAAGTAACTTCTTGCTTCAGAGTTTGTTGGCCCCACTTAGAAGTCTTGCCTAGAAAACCCAGTGATGACCGTTTTACTCAAAATTTGTCTGCTTTTAAAACTGGCTGTGGTAGTTTGAGAATTCATTATCCCCATCTAAGTAAAGCTTATGGATTAACATAATGAAGTCAGGGATGAACACCTTACTTTATACAAAATGCTGCAATAACTGTGAACGTATATGTATAAGATTATGGCATTGATTTTTTTATTTTTAAATTATTTTTAACTGTGTGAGTGTTGGAGAGCTGCAGGCTATTGTAAGCCCAGGTAGCCTCCAAGCTGGCTCACAAGGGTAGATTGGCAGCGCCGCTGCTGCAGAGCAGGGGCTGTTTGTGGAAGCAAATGGCTCGTTTCAGAGAGCAGCCTTGTCCCAGTTGTAGAGGTGGTTTCAAGCATGGGGCAGGTTCCTCAGCCTCTTCTCACTTTGTACTCTCTCTGGGGTTAGCAGGAGAGTGAGGATCTGGGTAACAACATCTCAGCATCCTGCAGTGATAGTGTGATGATGGGTAACAGCTTTTTTTCAATGGAAGTTAGTTATGTGCTCAGGAAGTATCCCTAGATACATTCCCACTGGCAGCAGTGCAGTTCCCAGAATTCAGGTTCCTTTCCTGCCTCGTAGCTGGTGTGTGGAGAGCCACCTCTGTGGCAGGACAGGTGACTTTCCCTGATTCTCCCTCAAAAAGCTTTTGCTTTGCACTTTGAGAACAGTATATCCAGTGTCCCCAGCGAGCCTTGGGACTGTACCAACATAACCGATTTTGAATGAAATATTTGTTAACCTTTTATTTAGGGGAGAGGCATGCAGCAGTAGGAGAATATAGGACATTAGAAAGTGAGCTGAGACCTGCTGAAATCCTTATACTTTGGATCTGGGCCTTGAAAAGCTCGTGCTGTCTGATATTGTAGCCAGACTCTTTCCAGAGGCTGCTTTGCAATTCGTGTGGCTCCTCCAAGTCAAGAGACGGAGCAGAGAATCTGAAACTAAATCTGAGGAATGGATTCATCTGCATTTGTTTTTCTTTTTACCAACTGGATTATGTAGTGTTGCCTTCCCTATCGAGGCAGGCGCTGGGGGGGTCTTTTCCTGTCACCATGCTCTCAGTGCAAGAAACTTTATGACAGCTTTGCCTAGAAGTCTGATAACCTCAGCTATAAACAGTGAGAAAATGCAGAGTATGTTTTCTTCACCAGAAAGCAAAATAGGAGGAGTATTTTCGAAGCTGATAGCTTCTAATATGAGTATTGAAATAGTGACAGTAAAGGTGAAGACTTCAGAAGTATAGGTGCTATTCTAATTTAGTGACAGCAGAAAACAAAGCACTTAGAGAAAGCACTTGGCAGGAAAAATAGAAGTCAGAATTTTGAGGTATCTATTACTGCTTTTCCTGGCTTTATGGGAATATAGTATAATGCAGCTCATGATTGAAAGGTCTGTAGAAAAGCTGACAAAAATAAAGAAGCTGATCTCAACAGTTACATTTCTATGGTACTGAATCATGAGAAAGTAACTTACTTGAGGGACTGAAGAAGAGCTGCGCAGAGGCAACATGTAAGCTGACCATGTCTTGGTCTAAGTCCACTGAATCAAAATTAGCAGCAAGTGCAGCCCTGTGTGAGAAGGGGGAAGGGAGCACAGTGCTAGCACCCTTATCTGCTGCTTGGCCAGCTCAGGTGGGAGGCAGGGCATCTCTTTGCCTTTTTATCAGAAGTTTGGGTGCCAATTCTTTTGCATCCCAGATAAAAAAGCCCAGCAAACTTCACCAGCACCCACAGTTTGACATATGAACTTGAGTTTCTGTTCAGGCAGATGTTTGCCAGTAGTAGATTGGGTCTTATTGTGGTCAATTGGTGCTATTGACTTATGCATCAGAACTTGTGTTTGTATCATAAACATTTAATGACACTAAAGAACGAGTAGTTAAACTCAATGCTTTTATTTTGTTCGCTTCACACTAGAAAGCTCCGTACCTCCTGTCTGAAATCTGAGATTGCAGATCCACTTTGAATAGATGCCTGCATCGCCCACTGGAAAGCGACAGCCAAAATTTGAGGCACGACCCACCCTATCCTGGATATTAATGCTGCAGGTTACAATAGACACTCAGCTCTTGGCTGAGGCCCGGATCCATTCAAAATTCCCATTGACACCAGTGGGAGTTCTCTGTGTCTGCCTGTGGCTTTGCCTCTGATTAGTGGGTGGTTGTTAATGTGCCCATGCTTGGAATATTTACAGTAACTACCTCCTGTTATGACTCATTATCTGTGACTGGTTTTGGTTCTGCAAACTACAGTGACTCTTTATAAAAGAAACATCCTTCCCTCTAAGTCCCAAGACGGTGCTCCCTGACATCTGTCGGTAAAACACCAGCAATTAAAAAAATGGAAAAGTGGCCTTTGAGATCAACATGCCAGCACATCCATACCGATGTTCTGTAATGGTTTTCAGTGTTAGCTGAAGAAATTCCCAGAAAGACAGTATTTTTAAGGTCAAGCTCCAAACTGGGGTTTGTTGTACTGTTGGTTCTTATATGGCTGCTGTCCACGGCAAAGAACTTGTGTTGTTCTGAAGGTAGTAAAAAAATAGTCATCTTGTTTGCTTCTACAGGAAAACTTAATACTAGTTGCTTCTTGGCAGATGCCAAATCTCATCTTCAAAGGAAAAACTCCCAGGCAGATGAAGCCTGGAGGATAAGTAGCTCCACAGAGCATTGCAGGGGGCTGCAAAGGGGTGAGCACCAGCATCCACAGCAGATGCGTAAGAATTTGTATGGCTCAGGCCTCTGGCATCTCCACTCTGTGGCCACCCACGGTATGCTGGAGACTTGTCACTAACTGTATTTGTGCCATTTAGTGTAATTTCCTGCAAGGCACTGGTCTTACCCCTACGCTTTGGGAATTTTGTGCTGCAGTGTAGTTTTGGGTCAAATGAATGTTAATTTTCTTCCTCTGTTCCTCATTGTGTGTTATTGCTATAGTGTGTTTAGGAAAAGAGGTGGCTCCAGAGTTATACAAACCGCTTCCACAGGAGCAAAGATGTGGCAAATCCTGTTCTTCAGTCTCTTTCCCGCAAGCAGCGAATCCATGCTTTTATAAAATCCTCTGTGAATCTAGATGTGTGGTCAATCCCGTGTACAGAGAAAACACTTGTAAATCTGGGAGGACAAACTTCCCATCCTAGATGGCCTACAGCTAAGTATTTTCAGACCAAGATCTTTGTGTTTGTGAGTTAATGTATATTGAAGAGAAATTGCTCTGTTGATTACCCGGAGATTAGAGGTGCACGTTTTTGTATGATTTGGTTGTGGATGCTCTTATGGATTCAGCTGTTTCAGATCTATTTTGTGGGACTATGGCTTTCCTAGCCACTCAGGTCCCTTTTAGTTGAACCTGGTTCTAGGGTCTGTGTGCCCCAAACATTGTTTTTCTTTCCTCAACTATGTCTGTTAGCCCAAAACAAAGTTCCCTACTTCTCCCAAAACATTTACTGGCCAAGCTTACATGAAGAGATGTATGTTAAAAAATAAAATGGAACACTAAAGGACTATGTTATTTACAAGAATCCTTTTTTTTTTTTTTTTTTTTTTTTGTGTGGTAACTTGAGTAAAGGGTTTTCTTGAATTGTCTGGCCTGGTTTCTTGCTCAATACTCGTATTGTTTTGCTGAAAGAAATGAAGGCGAAAATAATTTGAATTGCACCCTCAGGCAGGTAACAATTCAGTTCTTCTCATGAAGAGAGCATAAAGTGAGACTGTGCTCCACTTAATTAGTTTTGTGAGAGTGATGTATAAGGCAAGGTCAGCGCTACAGGAAGAAAGGGCTGGCATGGATTGAATGCTGCTTATGTTGTTTGAATAATTAGAGCATCACTTGGAGGTGGGAGGGAGCAGAGAGACTGAAAAGAAGTGGGAAGAAGAGATATTCCTGAAATAGCAATTGAATTGCCATTGGTCTGAGCTGCATCACGTGTACACTCTTCAAGATCAACTAAATCCAAACTTGTGGTGGTTCATTACCTTTGACGCTGTGGTTGTGATTGTAGCTGAAATGAAGGTGGATTTATAGAGATCAGTGTTCGGTGGCAGTGGCCCAAGTAATCTCTAGATGCTTTTCAGCTGAGGCTTGACATAATTGATACAAGGCTCTGTTGGTTGCCTTAAGAATAAATTGTTTAACCAGTACTTAGTATTTTTGATGTGCTTTTAGTTACCATCTGATTTAGGACAAAGTTCTTTTGTCTTAGTGGGATCCGATCAAACTTCTGCATCATGTAATCCTCATCTGACCTGAGTGGTCCACGGGCATTTGCTGGCTTTTGTGAAGTGACTGTGCATCACTCTTAGATGCCAGCACAGGGAATCCAATAGCATTGCTGTACTGCTCTGGTGGGCTTCTCTCTCCCTGTTCCTGTAAGCTTTAACAACTGAGACTGGGAGTGCAGATGTGGGATTTCATCAGCAGTAGTGGTAGTAGTACCCATGTGATTATTTTTCTAATCTCCTTCCTCCTTCATCCCCTTAAAACATCCTGTGCCAAGAGGGAAAACACTCAGGTGGTGGGTTGGCCTTGGCCAGCTGCCAGACACCCACCCAGCCCTTGTCTCACTCACCCTCCTCAATGGGACAGGAGGAGAAAGTGAGATGGAAAAGCTCATGGGTTGAGGTGATAAAGATAGAGGGAGCTTGCTTACTCATTACCGTCATGGGCAAGACACCCTCGACCTGGAAAAAATTACTTTTTTACCGGTTAAAAGAGAGTTGGACAAAGACTAAAGCACCTTCCCTCCCTTTTGTCCAGGGTCAACTTCACTCCTTCATTCCCAACTCCTGTCCCTTCTCCTCCTGCAGTGCAGCAGGGAGGGGGAATCGGGGTTGTTGGTCAGTCCGTAGGAGTTCCTCTCTGACACTTTCCTCCTCACACTTGTCCCCTGCCCCAGTGTGGATCCCTCCCATGAACTGCAGTCCTTCAGGATAAACCTGCTCCAGTGTGGGCTCTCCACGAGCTGTGGTTCCCTCAGGAAATAATCACCTGCTCCAGCCTGGGGTCCTCCACCTGCTCCCCCATGGTCTCCCCACAGGCTGCAGGGCAGTCCCTGCTTGAGGGCCTGGCACATCTCCTCATAGAATCATAGAATGGTTTGGGTTGGGAAGGGACCTTAAAGCTCATCCAGTTCCAACCCCCCTGCCATCAGCAGGGACACCTTCCACTAGACCAGGTTGCTCAAAGCCCCATCCAACCTGGCCTGGTGTTTCCGGGGCTGTTTCTTACAGGTTTTCCCCTCACCCCTCACTGCTGGGCCATGTTTTCCCCTGTCTCCAACACACTTTCCCAGAGGTGCCACCAGCATCGCTGCCAGGCTGGGCTGTACACTGTGGTGTGGCTGTTGGGGAACCAGTTGGAACTGGTTGGAACCAGCTGTCACCAGCTTGGGGCAGCCCCGGTCTCACCTCAGTGCCCAGTGTCATAGGGCACTGGACACTGACACACAGTTCCACTCGCATGGTGGCTTGGTGATAGAAGAGGGCTTTATGGCTCAGCCTCATCTTCTGATAACGAAGGTAACCTGCTCATTGCACTTCTCGTTAGGATGGGCCAACTGACAGGAACTAAAGGGAAAATTCCCTCTTTCTCCTGGAACAAGAAGGCCATTCCTGTTGTGTCAGCGGTTTCACCCAGGACGTCAGATCCTCGGGCAGAAGACGAAGGCGATGGCCATGAGCTCTCCAGTTCCAGGAGGTTCGTACAGGTTTTATTCACACGCTTGGTTTAATTATAGATGTTTAAGAGTTCTGAACAGTTTTCCCCTGCCCCCTGTAGCCTGCATTTGCAAATATTGTGGTAATTAGCATTAATCTGGTTTTGTTTGATTTTTTTTTTTCCCCCCTGTTAATTTTTTGTATTGAATCCTCCGAGTTGTTCTTTTTCTTTTGGAGGTGACTTTGTCCTCAAATTTTAGAAGGATTTCTGATTTTTGTTAAATGAAGGGAAAAAGTGCAGGACTCTTTCTTTTTTATGCAAAATAATAAAAAAAAAAGAAAAGAGTGAAAAGAAAGTACAAAAGAAGCAGAAAGGAAAGTTGAACAGGAGAGGGACAGGGAAGACAGCTGCAAGGAGAAGGGAGTGTTGCAGAATGAGCTCCAAGTGATCTGCAGCACATCATCTGCTTGTGCCCAGCCTCAGACACTCTCTTACCTGCCCAGCAGATGCATAAGTGGAGAGAGAGAGAGAGCGAGAGAGAGAGAGCTTTCTTCTGGTTTTGATTTTCATCTGTTTTGGTTTTTTTTTTTCCTTGCATTTAGAGTTCACTGGAACTGGCCACAATGTTTGTTCAAGTGGCTTAGGCTGGATTTACTTCCACACGTTGTCAATGTGCTGTCAAATTGCTTATGTAGAAACATTTTTTTTCCTTTGGATTTTACATCTGCTGTGAATTTCTCTACAGCTATCTTTTATATTCAATAGACATAAAAATTGCTTGTGTTGCTCTTATATCTCAATCTGCCCAAGCTATGCTACCTCAAAAATGTTAATTTTTAAAACTGTAATTATACACAGTGCTCCACATTGCTGTCATTTGTACTTTGTCCCTCTTAAGTGCTGCAAGAAAATAAGAAGCTATGATGGGAGTCAGTTGCCACTGCAAGCCATTGTCACTTCTTATGGGGTGCAGAGCTGGAATACTTGAACTGTGAAAGTATCTTTTCTAGTGAAATGAAGATGATGTGGTATTTTGGGGAGTTGTAGTACTGGTAGGAATTACAGACATATGCATTTCCTGGGGAAATCGTGATTTGTAATTGTTTGAGACCATCACGTAGAGCAGGCGCTCCCACCTACCCCCGATGCAGATGTTGGAGTAATATTTCTTCTGACTGTATATAGGAGAAAGATCTCAGTAACCACACTGATGTACAATCAGTGCAGGTTTGTCATGTGCTCTACTTTACGTTTGCTTCTCATCTCGCATACCAGCGACTCAATGTTCAGAGCCTGCCAAAAATAGCTAACTGTTTTCAAGGACTTGGGTGAGGAGAAGTGGAAGGGCTTTCATTTGCCACTCTTCTTTTCCCTTCTTCCCCCTCTGCCCTTTGTTTGCTTTCTGAAGAAAGGATGTTCTTCTTTTAAATTTATTTTGGTGGAATAAAAGGGGGTAAATTGAAATGAGTCAAAAGGGATGGAATAGCAAGTCTCTTCCTCACCACCTAATGGGAAGGCTACAGCAGCAGAAAGACTGTGATGCCAGTCCCAGGAGCTGAGGAAAGATTTCTGGGATGAAGTGTGACCTCTTTCTGTTCTACCCCAGTGTCAGGATACCTCCTGGCCAGGGAGGCTGATAAAGCAATAAATCTTTTTTAATGCTGGAGTTTGGTTGGTATCTGGCCTGTTGAGCTTACAGGCTTGTGTTACTTGGCCACTGGGAAGCTGCATCTTTGGTTTCTTTGGCTAGAAGAGAGGGTCGGGGGTTTTGCTTGTTTGTTCTGGTGTGTTTCTTTTTTTCTTTTCAAAATATCAGTGCAGAAACCAATTTTCAAGTTTTGTTTTTGTAATTGTGTCTTTGGGAGGAATTTCTACCGCATGATTTCTGGCATGTTGGGAGTGACAAACTAGTGTAAAAATAGCACTTTTCATATTGGGTATCCAAGTAGTAGATGATGGAAAGGAGTGAAAGCTTTGTGGATGTTCATGCACTAACTCATGTACAAGGAGAGAACAGCACGGAAGACAGGAGGAAGGTAAAATTGTACTTTTTCCTAGAGGTACATTAGAGAACTGTAGACATTCTTGTTTAGGACGCTTAATTTAAGTGGCAGCAGCGCGTGTAGAGAAGAGCAGGATTATGCAGAGGTATGAAAATGGTCAGTTCTCTTTCATGGCAACTGTCAGGGTTTCAACATTTGTATTTGTTCACCCACTGGGACATAAATAAAACTTCTTTGAAGCTACTCAACAAAAAGAGGCATACCAGAATTATTTTAAGGAAAAACACCTGTCAGGTTTTCCCTCTGTGTCCTTGTTCCACTCTTGATCTGAGAAGCTCTCCAGTCAAAACTGTGATGTTTTTGCAAGGCTTTTGAGAATATTCAGAAGTGCTTAACCAATTTTTCTGATCAATGTTAAGAATAGATTTTGGAATATAATAGTTTAAAAAAAGATAAACTAAGCACTAATTTCAGTGGTGTGGAGGATGGGAAGAAGCTTTGTAGCAAGGCAGGGAGGTTTTATATATGTGCCTTTTGGAGCAGAAGTGACTTTTTTTATTTCAGTGCACATTGTATGGTGAAGGATGAACTTTAAATTGCTTTGCGATTTGTGGAAAGAATAAGAGATGGTGGAATGAGGATGCAAGGGGGAGAAAGTGTGATGGAGTGGCAGGAGAAAGCAAATCCTGTGAAACTTTCAATGGTAGGAAATTAGTTTTGAAAAGGCTCTGGAGAACATGAAGAAGTTGAAAAATTTAATGGAAGGTGGGATATTATGGGCATAATTTATTACTGTTTCCGGGAATGTAATGATAGCCTGGCTGTGTATTTTCTCACTGCAGAGTGTGGATTTATGAAGACCATAAAAGAAGTGATCGGTAGAAGGGGTTTTGGTGGAGCCAGGGAGAGATGAAGTTAGCAATGACCATTAGCATTTGAGCCACTGAAGCTGTTGCTAATACTGAGCCTATAAAGATAAATCCCTTTGCATACTGGGTTAACTTGCTGAGTTCGTTGCCTAAGTAGGTTTTCCACCAGTTGAGTGTTTTGCAGATTGTCCGCAAAGCACACGAATTGTAAAGTGGTGGGAGAGGCTGAACTTCTCATCAAGAGAGAAAGAACTGGGCTTATAATTAAAATCTATGTCCTACGTGTATTGGTTCAAACACCCAAGAATGAAACTATTTGTTTAAACTAAGCTTTCAAATTTTCTTCCTTCTATGCTTGATGTTACCAGCATCTGGCTCTCCGTTTAGTATTAAAAAATAAATAAATAATGAAATCTATCCTGGACTTGCACCAGGTTGATACAAGTGCTAGCCTAATAACCAGTCCTGTGAAAGCCCACGTGCTGCAGCAGTGTCAGTGAGCCTTGTGCCCCCGAAAGTGAATTCTGGAATTACTACTTGATTTTTCCTTTTTAAAAATAAATAAATAAATAAATAAAAGTTTGGGAACTCTTGTCACAGAGAGGATGAATAGGTTGACTGGTGTGCTGAAGGTAATGTGGGACACAAATTTCCATTGAATTCAAAGTGTGCACTTCTACCAGACTTACCTGAATACTTATCAGATATAATTATTTGGGATTTGGAGGCCAAATCTTGCTTTCCATGATAAAGTGGCTTGAAGGAAAATTTAGGCACTTGTATTTCCTATTGGTGTAAACAGGGTTAACTTCTGTACTAGTATTGAAAGCGAAGAATCCCCAACAGCCATGTCCTTGAAACTCTTAGCGGCAATATCAGACTGTAGTGAAAGCACAGGGGTTTGACAACCTAAAACACTGCAAAAAAGCCTCAGCAGTCTGTCCTGCAAGGTGCTAAACATCTCTACTTTTTGTTTACCCAGAAACTCTTAGCACTCTGGTTTGGGCCCTGTATCTGTGAACATCGTGTATTCCTGTCATGTCATGTTCCCACTATCACAAATTCTTACATGAAATGTATTTCAGAAAAAGCAATTGAGTGTATGAGGAAGAGAGAGTGAGTGACAAAAGGCTTATAAGAGAAATCAACACAACGGAGCACACTTTCTTCCCTCTCATTCAAACATGTATGAATGAGCTTTTTGTCAAGGTAGTACCTCTGTCACTGAGAGAAGACAATGCATTGCTCTTCTTTCATAAAGTTGTTAAAATAGTTGCTCTTCATTCATCAACAAATTATTACACTCGATGTGACACATTTACCCTTTTCTATGTCTTTTTTTTTTTTAAAGCTCTTTAACCTTCTTGGTAGGATCTCTAATTCCTGTTTATATTACTGCTTTAAACATTTGAAATGACCACTGTGCCTGGGACATCGAAGAGACTTTGATAGCTCATCTATGTTTGGGTGACACCTTATGAAGAGCAGAACTTGAACCAGTACTGTCTTGTCAGGTTAGATTGAAACATGATTTGTGCTGCTCGGTATCAGTCTTGCTGAGTAATATCCTTTGCATTTCATGGTGCTGACTGTTGTTGTGATGAATATTTTAACTATTGGGTCTTTTTTTCATTTTTTTTTCTTTAAACAAAGTAGTACTTCAGTGTTGAATCAATGTTGTTTTTCAAAATAAGCCTAAAGATACCTAAAGCAAACTATAAATTTTGTATTGAGGCTTGATCCTGCGATGTGGGATTTCTGTGTGCAGGACAAATTGCCATGATAGTTCTAGTGATTTTAATCGAGACTGAAGTATATAAGACAAATAGATTTGGCTGTTGAAATCCAATCTTGCAAATCAGTAGAAAACCCTGTTGGTGAATAAAAGGCAGCAGAATCCTGTGTTTAGTTTGCGTCTTCAAAGATCTCTTGGAAGATGCTGCAACTGAAGCAGTGTGGCATGAAATTTTGCAATGTTCTATGCTGGATGGCCTTGGAGGGCGGTTCTGCTTCTCCAGTTCCAATGTATTGTGGTAGTTCGTGCTTCAAAATTTGGCTTTGGGAATTATGGTATCAAAAGTGTGTAATTCAGTCTCTTTTATTCTCTTTGTATTTCTCTCTCCCTTATTTATGTTTTACCTTAATGCGCAAGCGTAAAGAAGGGTGGATAATACCTTGATACATATGGTGGGAATAAAGAGTCTTTAAAAGGTGGTGACATCAATTTTTGACCCTGACTGTCTAATACCACCACAAAACATGGAAATGTTAGTTTTACGTATAATTTCTAATCGGTATTCAGATTTGCAGTATGCTATAGGATGTCTGTGTTTTACCATGTAGAGAGAACAGCTCATGCTTTATAAATTCAAGCTAATACTACTTTGATTAGTGTAAGTTTATTACCAGATAAACAATATCTTTATACGGAACATGATTGTGCTTGTAGGCTTAATACCCTGGCTGCACTGATACGAAAAATCAGGGGGTTGGCTGGTGATTAGGCCCAGCTAAGACGGCGTCTCAGAGCACCAGGCAGTTTGAAGCTTATAATCGAACTGTGGGATGGAACCAGATCTGCCTTTGTTTTGAACTTTTAAGTCTCATAGCAGTGAAGCGCGCAGCCCTAGTCTGCCCAGCTTTATTTTCCAAGATGTAATTATTCCTTGCTCACTGACTTGAGTAAATCAATTAAAACTCCGTGTGTGTGTGTGTGACAAAGCTTTGACGTAAGCTAATTGATCCGGACATGCAGGCATATGAGAAAGACGTGGGGCAGATTTTAAAGTAGAAGACTGAAATTTCATGAGCTTTCTTTTGATGTGGCATGGGAGTAGCTAAGTTCCCATCTTGTGTACTAACAGGCTTTTCACTGGGTGCTGTGGCATTAAACACTCCTCTTTGTTTGTACTCAGGTTACTCTTTTTTCAGCCTGTCCTATAGGAAATGGGTCGTGTCTTGATCCATTTACCGTCATCTGGAAGAGAGGTGAAGGTTATGCGTGAAGGGAACCTCTCAACCTGCAAAGACTTTTGGCTGTCCACCTCTTTCAATAGGCTGATATGGTTCACTAATTATTGCCTGTGCCTTGGTTACCTCTGGAAACTGGTCCCTTTTTCAGTTTCTCTGCCTCTGTGGGATGCGATACACAAGTTGAGATGAGATGACAACCGCGTAAATCCTTCCTGTGCTCTTGTGAGGGCCTCATAAATCATAAGGACCTACTTTTGATCAGCCTAAAGCACAGGAGGGTGCAGCAAAAAGGGACTGGGCACCTTGCCAGTCTTTCCTGCAAAGAAAATTTCTTCCCTTAGCCCCAAAATGGGCAATTGGTCTTACCCACAGTGTCTCTACACACAGCTCACGCGGCACGTCTGCTGCTTGGGCAGGGGAACGGCAGCTTGTACTGCCAGAGCAAGGACATGTGTGTCAGAAGAGGCAGGGAAATCAGCTTCTTTTAAGGACCCAGCCTTCCAGTTCATCACTCCATGATATTTTTAGAGTTCTAATAGTTTCTTGCCCTTGTTCTTCCTCCCCAGAAAAATAGTATCTTTGCTCAAGCTGCATGCGAAGTATTGGGAATTGATGAGTTGTTTGTGATCCTGAATGCAAAGCGATGGTAGGTATCACTTGCTGCAAGCTCTTCCCTGTCAGGCTCAGAGGAAGAGCTGATGAAAAGCAGTATTGCCAAATCTTATTTTTTGCTTCTGTCCTATGGGGATTTTTTTGTTGTTGTTTGATCATTTGGGGTTGGTTTGGGGTTTGTTTGTTTGTTTGTTTTTAGATTTGGACTGCTCCTGTCATGGGTGTCCAGAACAGCATCACACTGTATGTTTTTTCTGTCCGTATTACTTGGTGGTCCAGCCTGGTTGGCTTAGTGCCCTGTGGCTGATACATCTGTGCTGTTGATGTGATTGGCAAGCTGATTTTGTTGCAAGGTATCTTGTAAAATAAGCACACTGCCTTGGGCAAAATTAATTTATTGGTATTGATGTAGTTACTGCATTCTCTTCTCCAGCCCTTTGCAAATATTGCTGTTGTCACACTGACTACCTTTTGTTGTCTTGGATGAAGCCAGATAAGGTGATTCTGTAATGCAGACAGGGTATAGATTCATAGGGTGTCCTTGGTAGACTCATCCCATGGCTTGGTGTGGCACTTACCAGTCTAGTGGGCTATTTCTGTTTGGTTTGGTGCTCCTGGTGTGCTTGCTCTGCTTGATTAAGTGAGAGGACTCACTTTTCATGAGACATCTGTCTGTAGTGCTCTGTGCAAGGTGCTTTTGTCACATGTTCATTGAAATTGTTGCTCCTGAGAACATTTGGCTTCAACTGCTTTTTAAAAAAAAAAATCTTATATTGATTTTATGTCTGTGCAACTTCATTTTTTGTCTTGATCTTTCCCTCCTGGTTTTATTCTTGCTCTGGGCCAGGCTTGCTATCAGATAGGCATGGGAAGTTGATGCAAATACTGTACCCATGGTGTGGACCAAGCTCTCTTGTCTTTTCTTCTGTTACCATTAATGTCTCCCACCATCTCTTCCAGCCCCTTCTCTCGTCATTCTGACAGCTAAATTGGAAACCAGCTGCAACTCTGCTCTAGCACTATTTTGCCCAAGGTGCTAACAATCGACGAAAACTGACTCGGATCATGATTTTAATTGGTTTGATTTTTTGCCATTGGCTTTAGAAAAAAAAGAGCTATTTCAGTCCCTCTTCATACTTGATCGTTTTTATTAATCCATCCATGGTTTTAAAAACCTCAAAGACTTTCAGCATAGAGAGGTAAATGTTTCAGAGTGAGGCTTACCCTAAAATGATAATGCACTGGTGGTATTTGGTTTCTAGTGGGCAAAAATATTCCTGTTTTATCATGCAGAAAATTGCCAATTTGAGGAGACATGACACCTATTGATTACTGTGAGAAGTAGTTCTTCATATGAGATTGGAGGCATTTAAATGACAATATTTTACTTTTGTTTTAATTGTACTACCTTAATGTTTTTCTCCTTGGGCTGCTGGTCCTTGCTTTTAGAACCGATGGAGGATTATTCAGCGTCCGTAGCTGCAGAGATGAGTGATGACACGTGTTTGTGCTGTTTTGCTGTGGGACGAGAGTAGTCAGTTTGTTTTAATTTTTAATGCTTTGATTCTTTGGCAAACACCAGAGGTGTTGAAACTACTCACTCATGCAAAAAATAAATTATGCATCCGTACAGGTTTGGTGCCTGAAGGCATTTTCATGGGGTGTACCTTCAGGCATACAGCTTAAAGAGCCCAGGCTCCTTACTCATAGGCGTCTATACAGTGGAAGGACAGAGATACCCTTCTCTGAGGGTCCATCTAGGCTTTCTTCAGCATGTCACCACCTCCAGCCACCATTCACTGTTCTCTTAGTTGGGCTGATATAACAATTTGTAGATAACTAGAATACCAGTGAGAATTGTTTGAATATCAACAAGAGCATCTTGAAGAGCAGATATGGAATTAAAAATATGGAAGCAGCTTTGTCTTTCTGTCCCTAAGGTCCAGCCAGGTGCAAACTTTGTCTGCCCCATGTTTGATGGCTTGAATGTCCTTATAGCTCTAGGTTGGGTTTGTTGAACTGTGGTGGTTTAAGCTTGTATGAGATGTGATCAATAACAAAGGCAATTCAGGCGTTGGTTAATTTGAAGTTTTATGTCCTTCATTTCCATGGGACGTATTTGTTCAGTTACATTATCTGCTAATTGTATTTCTGAACAATTTATTGCAGAGACCTGTAACTGTGTGTTCTTGATACGAAAGCTGCATTATTCTCTAGGGGAGCTAATCAGTTAGTGACTTACTGAGCTCGGCTCTTGCTGTCTGCTTTGGCCTCTGTGATAAAACTTGGATTTTAGTGGGTAGAGTAGAATTTTTCTGTATTTTTCTCTCCTTTATGAAGGAGGTGCTTACTGGGAGGCTCTTCCTTGCCAAACAGATGAATTGGTCATGATTTGGGGTTTTTTTTACCCTTTCCTAAGTTATTTAAAAACCATAATTTGTCAAGAATTGTTTTATGTACTATTTAAAAAGCACCAAATGGAAATAGCTGTGATCCATACAGTCCATTGTTAGAAGGCACTTCTGAATCAGAAAACCATGTCTACTTTGAGAATATATTGCTTCAAAACACAAATTCTGCTTTCTGGTACTGGACTTTGAATTTTAGAGTTGGGGGGGAGTTTGTGCTTTCCTGGCCTGTGAAGAGCACCTTCTCTCACAGCCTCATCAGGAGGAGCAGCTTGTGGAGTGAGTACAAGTCCTTTCCAGAAGTGATGATGAGGCCAAAGAAGGCTCTTGACTTTTTGTGATATTAATGGGCTGAAATGGAGATTGGGAGGCCCTGTCTGTGCCAGACAGGGCTTGTGAGCTGGTATAAAATTCAGCTTTAAATTATGGTTCAACACCACAGAGTGCTTGATGGTACTGAGGCTCCTGAGGCATCGTAGGCAGAACCCACTTCCTCTATTAAAAGTTTATTTCTTTTTCCTGCATAAATATTTGTGAATCTTCCCCTGCCACCCTCCAGGCAGCAGTGACCCAGCTTAAGAGTACTGGGGATTTATGGGAGACGTGGGTGAGAACAGAACTGGGGTGTGAATGGGATATTCAGGGCAGTTCACAAATCTGTCCCTGTGGTGCACAAAATGTTGTGTTGGGGCACGGCTGTAGGTGTCAGATATTCTGGGTAATTTAATTCACCCCCTCAATCACTAGGGGTTTGGTAACTGTCAGAGGCAGGATGATGGGTGATAGTGAATGGTCCTGCATGGCCACAGCTTGGTCCAGGTTTGAGCTGGCCCTGCTGTCCTCCATCTAAGGTGGTGTGGCCAGTATGTCTGGCCGAGCACATCCTTCTCTAGGGAAGGAGTGTCGTGTCCAGGTGCTGTTCAGTCCATTTGTTGGTGTGGAAAGCTTTTATCTCTAATCTTATTTGGTTCCTTCTTTATCCAAGTTAATGGTCTTCTTCATGGAGGAGCTGGGTAAGTAGCCAGTAGTACACAGGTGGCATGGTGAGATGCTTTATTAGTCCTCTCTAATCTAAAGTAGTAGTGATAATTAAAAAAACCCCTATTAAACTCTATATAACCTATCAGAAATTACATTTGAAAGAGTACTTATCCAAAGTCCAACAGATTATTGCACACTGTGCCCTCTGCCCGAGAACAGCAGGTATGATGTAAATGAAACCCTTCTGATCAAGTTTATCTTTCAACCTTTTTATCTTCATAAAGGTGAAGAGCTGACCGGAATAGGTGTATTGTAGTTGACTGTCATCCTAATTTCTAAGTTCCTAGCTTTTAAATTGCTGCCAAAATGTAATACCTGTACTTCCGAAGACTCCTGTGCTTTTATTTTATTTTTATTTTTAAACTGAGTATAGAAGTGTTCTTATGGTCAGGATACTCTCTACATTGTTACATCCACATGTTGCATGGACAAATATTCTGTGCTGTGGTTTGGAGAAAAAGGGGTGGTAGAGTATATTCCTGCACTTCCAGAGCAGATAGAATCCTGAGAGTTGTCTTCAAAGCCATTAAGTCCCTTTTCAGTGTCATACACATAATGTGTGAAAGCTTTCCTTAACTGAATAGTAGCTATTTAATATTTCATATTTCAGGGGTTTCTTCTTTGCTTCATGTGCATGGGCTCTACCACAGTGCTTTCACACTGAAAGTAGGTCCCCAAAAGACTAGATTTTCCAGGCTGCTTAGCTGAGTAAATTCCTCTCAATAATGAGGCCTGCATTACCTGGTGCTTCTCATTTCAGTGGAAAAAAAAATTCAATCACCATATGCACCCTCAAACTGTCTTTATTCCTTATATTGGTGGTTGTGCAAGGAAATCTATCTACGTACCACTCCAGCTGTTCATTTTTTTTGTGGTTTTTATATAGAAGTGTTGCTGTTAAATAGTGAAATACTGATAAAACGTCTCAACAGAACAGGACTAGCTGTACAATATTTGTAGCCTGAGCACTGAGCAGGCAGGCAAGCTTGGAAGCAAAACGTCAGAGGAGAATTGTGTTTAACTGCTGACGTTCAGACGGGTAATACAGAGTCTGGATTATAGTTACTGCTTGTCATTGGCTTCTTTTTTTGTCTTTGTCTCCTGAAAACACTTCTGGGCATCTTTCAAAATAGCATCTCTCTGTCCCTGAATATGTTTAGAAAAGCTTAGCTGCTGGAAAATCTTAGCATGAAACCTTAGTGCTTTTCATTGGAGGGGAGAGATGAGCTTACTGTACCTTACAAAGGCACTTACTTTCTTCTCTGGTACTGTCACATACTCATTATATCCTTTTCTGGGAAACCAGTCTCCCTGTGAAGTTTGTGTAATGGTTGTGGGGTTTTCTTTTGGTTTTGAGCTTTAGTGATCTGGTGTGTTTTACTTGTCCAAGTTTTTATTTTTCTGTTCCTTGTAAATATGCTCAGGATAAATCCATGAGTCTTCAGTAATGCCTCCGTGATAAGAGTTGCTCTGTACATATGTTGTGTTTACCTGGTTAGTGGATGTTCCTTGCATGTGTGTAGTGCTTCTGACTATTAGGTGGCTGCAAGGAAGGAAAAAAAGAGGGGAAGGAGAGTGTCTGGAGATGAACAACTCCTCAGCAAATGCCTGCGAGTTGTTAAATGACAGTGGTAAGACAGAAAATGAAGAAGGTCCAAGAACCTGGACATGTATAAACTGTTGCCTTTGACAGAAGACGCCCCTCTATGAACAGATCTTTCACTTTTTTTCCCTAAGTAACTTTGTTCTTATGACAAAATCAAGATTTCTGTGTTCTTATTGCTTTATACCAGTGAATTTGGATTTTGAAGATTGATCCTGCTGGGAAAGGCCTGCAAATATACAGGACCTACCCAGACCACGGGATGCTGAATGACCCCCTGTAGAAGGGAGAGTGAGCATCTGCAATGCACACCAGGATGCTCTGCATTTGTGAATCCAGCTGTGAATGGGCTGGCACATCTGCATGGCAAAAGGCAGCTCTGTGCAGAGTCACTGCCTCAGGACCTGGAGGCTGCGTGTCTGTCAGCTCGCTGCTGTGTCCCGTGGCTCAGCCCTTCCTCCAACCTGAATATACGGTTCCCATTTTGAGAGGAGCTGGCACTTGCCTGCAGTGTTCTGCAGTGTGATGTGTGGTGCAGTGCAGATACACCCCTAAAGGTGCCAGGAAAACAAAGCGACACAGGTACTGTTGATCTTATGAAAGTAGAGAGATGCAGTTTAAAATTTCTACTCAAGCAAACCCTCCTAGATCAAAACGCCAAGTTTTGCAGCAGCATCAAACCTGCTGCTCAACAAGGTCTCTGCGTGTCTGTGACACCACTTGATAAGAGTGCTACTGGGTTTCTTGTCCTGTTTATCATGTCCTGTCCATGGTCCTTAGAACACTCAAGAAAATAGAATAAAAAGAGGCTTTTGGGCAAGTAGTTCTCACAGACTGAAACAGGCATCTGTCAGAAGACAGGAGAGGGAAGAGGTGCCTTGGGGAGGAATGTCTCCAGCCATTCACTGCTTCATGGATCCCATAGCAGAAGCGCCCTGAAGTTAATGTGGAGCTGGATTTGCAGGCAGGCTGCTGTGCTGTGCATCATCACCAGCTTCCAGGTGGATTTGCACACCACAGCTGATCCTAGGGGGTTCCTCTGGAATTTCTCAGAAATTTTCTCACTGTCTGTCTTCAGACCTCCCATTGAGAGGCTGTCATGGGGGTGAGTGTCCTTGGTAGTCAGGAGAGCTCTAGAGCTGGTGCAGGCTGACCAAACCCAGCC
>NW_010307167.1:20702-52260 GCF_000700745.2 Antrostomus carolinensis
CTGGAGCAGGAGTGTGGCTGGAAATACCGATGCCCTTAGTGTCTGTGTGCTTTTGTGATCTGTTATTTTCTCAGCTCACTCCCTGCTGACTCTTTTCTCTTCCTCAGGTCTTACGTCCTTGCTCCACAGCTGCCAACCTCTCATCCATCCCCTTCAATGCCTTTCTTTCCTCCACAGGTGCTAACCATCCTTTTCCTCAAGTTGCCTAACTGAGTAATATAATTAGGTTAATTAAGAGCAATTGTCTCTAACCTGTATTTAGCTTGGAGTTTGCTTCTGCTTTGTCAGATCTGGTGAAGGGATTTTGTGCCAAGACTTGTCCAATCTTTTCTAATAAATTAGTCAAATAAATGACGTGGTCCTTTCTTTCTGTCCTTCAACTACCATGGCTATAGCAGTGCTGCACTCGTAGGCATTAATTTATTTGTCCAGCTGTGCGCAGAACAGGTCCATGGCTGATGTAATTCAGTGCTTTTTACTTAATTTCTTACAATTATGCTGGTTAATTGGAACTTTTGAGAGAGCTTTTAGTTGTTACAGATACGCAGGTGCCTCGCTATTTGTCCGTAGTCCTGCATTATAACAACTTCAATCATCAGCCCGTAATGTCTGCATGTTAATTACTCCTTTTGTGAGATGAGGTTGGCAAATGAATCTTCATCAAGCAAATGATTAGTACATCTGTGACTTTGTAATTTAAAACTAAGGTTAATAAGGCCAAGTCCTGGTGGGAATCAACTGGTGGTCTTTGTTGCAAAGGTAATGAGTCTGCCTTTCCAGTTTGCATGCCTCCATTTTTAAAGATTGGCTAAATTAGTAACCAGAAGCAGATGTGAAGAATATTATCCACTCTGTAGATGTTAATTACATCTGTGTAGAATATAAAAATCACACTTCTTCAGAAACACACGTGTGTACCTTCTGAAACAAGATGTTAAGACGCTCGTTCTCTTTCTAGTGATGACGCTGGGTAGTTAATGATGCTGGGTAGTTATTAAGTATGTGTTCCAAATGGGGCTGGTATTTCAGAGTACCTTCTGTGACTGCAGTGCCGTCTTTGGGCTTTCATCAGATGAATTCTCTGTTCTTTGCTGTTTTTTTACCACTCGTGGTTCACTTGAGCAGGCTTATTTGGCATCTGAGCCTTGTGTTAATCTGTGCGCAGATGTGACTGTGGCCAGAGGCTGTGAGGCAACTGTCCAAGCCAGGGAAAACTGGACTTGCATATGCCCTTGTTCTGTTTTTCCTTCATAGAGGTATTAAAATTGTACCTCTTTCATAGTGGATCCTTCAAAATATTAGTGATTTGTATTCCATAGTGAAAACAAAGAAAAATGGGGGGGGTCAGGAGGGGGGAAAGAAAAAAAAAGCCCGGGTGGGTTTGTGTGACCCATGTAACTCATCTGATTTCAGGAGAACAGACCTGACCTGATCAATGGATCACTAACTCCCAAAGTTGCCCTATTCTAGTTTGTTCTGCTCAGAAATTGGGCTAAACCTTGCTGCTGAGACCTGCACCCAGAATGCGTTTCTTGCAGGAGAGGGTACTTGCCCTTATGAAGAAGACAGTATGCTTCATGGTGGGCTTTGTATTTCATACCTTGATTTAAGAACATCCCCTGCATTTCTTATACCCTGCTTAGGGATGTTGAAGATGTCAAAGGCAGTATGGAAATGGTGTTCAGGTGGTGCTTCTCTGCATCAGAGGGATTAAAAGATTGGCTAGAGCCATCTCTGTGCCTGAGCTGGCTGTTGCTGACTCAGTTTGTCACCTGTGGCACTGACTTTTAAATCTGAGAACTGGAGGTATCTGACATGCTGGAATAGAATTTCTGCCAGGTTTTTAGTGCAGCAAATCATATTTTACTGTAACTTATAGCTTCCCTGTTAATGTAAGTTACAGATACTCATTAACTTTGGAATAAATATTGGATTTTACTCTTGCAATTACAAGGCAGTATTAGTATGTAATTTTAATCAGCTTTAATAAAGAATATTAAGAAAAATGAGCAGGGTTTTAAATGTAAATGGCACACATTTAAATGGCAGCTCTTTACTGTATGATTATTAGTCTGTATGCCCTACATGTTCTAGATTACATGTGAATGCTTTTTGTACAGTAAGTGAGAAGCAGAAGATGTCTTAAATGTAATAAAACAAAATTGATTCATTACATTATTATATTCATGTTCAAAACCACGTGAAGACTCTCAAAAATATTTGCCAGAGAAGATGACTTGCAAAAAGATGGAGGGGCGGGGAAAAGGGAAAACTAATTGGGATAGTAGTGTAATAGCTAGTAACATATGGTCAAAGTAATGCGTATCAGAAACAAAGGTATTTATTTGTATATAAAAAGATAAGGATATTTGTAAACCTATTAGAGTTCTATTGCTATTACTTGTTATCTTGCTGCTGCTCATTGCTCCACTTGTTTGCTGGAGGTTCCATCTTATCTTTGATTGGTCAGGGATCTGGGAATGATTTTATTTGGGTAGTGTCCACTGCAGTTGGCTTTGGGTTACTGGCTTCCAGTCTGACATACATCCCTGTGGTGTGGTACCCCCACAAGCATATTCTACCGGGCAGCAGAGGCTCTATGCAGGGCAGCACAGTGAAGCTTCCCTGCCTCTCCACAGCAGCCTGGTTTGAAGCCTTTCTGGTGAGCGTGGCTGGAGTTGGCTGGGGATAGTGGCTCCATCCTCATGTCACTTCTGCAATAGAGGAGTTGCAGAGGTGAAAGCTCATGATGGTAAGATGGACTGAGAGTGGTGCACAGCATGGACACTGTTGTCACACAAGGGTGAAGAACTACCAGGGTGTAAGAAACAGTGGAATGTGTATCTGAAGAGCTTACTGCCCCTCTGCACTGCCCTTCTCTGCAAAAGCTCAGTTTGGCACAGGAACCATCCCTACAGCATAAATAGAAACATCTGAAATGACTGGTGTTTAGCCACAAAATGGGTCATGCACCTCTTTGATTTTTATTTTTTTTTTTAATGGTTTAAAATTGAAAGGGAGAAAGATCTTTTGGTTGGGGACATATTAAAAAACCCCCTGGTTATATGCTTCACTGAGTGACCAAGTGAATTTGTTGCTATAACATGATTGTGTACAAGTAGTACAACTTCTAAGTAGTAGTATATACAGACATCTGTTTTACTTTGCATTGACAAGTATGTGAGGTTAATAGTTCAGACAGTTTTCATATATGCCCATGGATTATTAGATTCTGGTACTTAGCATAATTATGAAGCTTAACAGGCAGTTCTTCTGAAGCTGTTTTGACAGAGCTGTGCATAGAGAACTTTAAGATGAGGTGCTGAAATAGATGCATTTAAAGGGAAAATACTTTTGTTTTTATCAGTACCTCGTTGCAATGCATTCAAGCGCAGGATGCTATGCAGACTTGACTTTGCAATTATAATGTCTTTTAAGTTGGTGGAAAGGGACATAAAAAAGGATTTCCAGGAAGCCTGTTTGGTACAATAAAAGAACAAGCAGGGACAAACTTATTGGCAAATGTTCACCATTGGAAAGGTCTGAGCAGTAGCTCTTGTTAGGAAAATGCTGCCTTTTACAACACTTGGTTCAAAATAGAGGAATCTGGTTGGTGATGGATATCTACAGTCATTTTCCAAGGAGCAAAAATATCTGTGAAGTGAAATTATTTTGATTTACCTAAACAATAGGAAATAGAAGAAAATGATGCAAATATATTCAAGTAGCACTCTGCCTTCATAGTTGAGATTATGGCTCCCTTGTTAGCTTGCAATGCTCAACATTGATCATAGCAGCAATGCTTAGCGAATGCAAGGTGAAGTGTAAGTCCTCAGGCTTTTAGTTTTGTAGTTATAACAAATTATTTTCAACCCCTGCATTTGTTGAAAATATGACATCCTAGTTTAGTTTGTGAAGGACAGTGCTGTGTGTGATCGCACGGTCTGCCAAATGTTTTCACCCATGTAAAGCTTAAACTGAGCAAAGTCAGTGGGACTGTAAAACATACAGTTACTGCAGATTTTATGGAAGGTGTTGTTATGTAAAGGAAAGGGACCTAAATTAACACCTTCAGTGAGAGAGAGGAGGATCACGCCTCATCTCTTGCATTCAGAGGGCAGATGAGCTGCCTGATGCAATTGTGTCCCTGAACCAGCACCATGTGTTCAGCCAGACGGGTCAGAAACTGGAGGAAAGTGGGAAAATATTGTAGGGTAGGATATGCATGGACACTGCAGATGCTGGTAGGGGAGAGGTGCTGGGGTGAAAAAAGGGACCAGTCAACAAAAATACAGTCATTGCTTCTACTGTGTACAGAGTAATTTGTTTGGTAGCTGTGCTATTAAGCATTGTTAATCTAGATAAATGCTCTAATCCCATTTAAGTCCATTGCAAAGCTCCTCTGCTGACTTTAATGAGACTAGAGTTTGTTTCATCACTAGTTCAGAATTTTTTTCTTGAAGCCTGTGCATGTGGGAAGGGAATGGGGAATTAAAGGAGAGTGTGTTTTGAATTGGAAAGCAAATGCACAGACACTTTTGTGTAAGAGGAAGAAACATTTCCATCTTTGCTACTGAACACTGAACACAGCTTGGGTCTGATCCAGGGTGGCCATTACGTTGGAAGAAGAGCATCTTTGTGTTACACGTGCTGGGGCTTATTTCTCTCCTTTACAAGCACTGATATGGGCACCCAAAACTATGAGTGTTGGACAGTGACTTAGGAGTATTAGTTTTTGTGCTAAAAGGAGCTTTTAGAAGCCATTTTTTGCTTTAAAAAACAAACCGAACTTTTAACTCTTCTGTAACTGGAGAGAGGCCACATAAATCAGTGCATTTGATGGAGTTAGGTTCATCTCTGTAATGATAAAGAAAGGCATTCCAGTGAAAATGTAGAAAGTTATCTCAAGGGTGAAATATTTCCTTGTGCACTCAGCCATCCTTCCCTTTCCTTTACCTTAAGATTATACCTGCTGAAAACTGTATGGTATGTGTATAGTCAGTAAGTTACTCAATTCTGTGTCCAAGGATCAAAGCGTTTTGCATTTTCTGCTGTGGCTATGAGTGTAGCCAGTTTGTCAAATGGATGGACAAATTAGTAGATTCCCAGTGTGTTTTCCATGCTTGGCAGAGGTTCAGGGCAGAAAAATGTCTTTGGTGTCTTGAAGGAGTGAAGCCGAACATTGAATTTTGGTTGTTGGTAGTGATTGTTATATTGTGCACTGTTCAGTCGTCTCTCTGGTGGAAATGAATGGCTTTCAGGCTTGACCTTTGGCTGGCTGAGGCTGCATTTACGTAGCAGTGATTTCAAACACTAAGCTGGACATCTTGCACTGTAACAGTGGAGCCAGCTCTGTGAGGTGAATGCTTCTTCCTAGATACTGATCACTCCCTGCTCCAAATTCAGTTAGGGATTGGACTTGAAAAGATTATATGTGCATGGAGCAAGAAGCAGCCACATTAATTGACTGATTCGCTTTGTTTAATTTTTGATTTAGTGAGAATGCTGAAGTGATGACTCAGTGAGCCATGGTAAGATGTAATCTGGAAATATCATATATAGGATGAGTAGTCTCTTCTAATATAGTCTGATGTGAATATTAGATTTATTTCATAATTGATTTTCTCTGCAAAAAGAGCTACTTGTGTCCAAAGTATTGCAATTATAAAGAAAAAAGAGGAAAAAAAAATAAAAATAGAAGCAGACCATATAGCCTGTGGCCGTTGGTGGGCTGATGAGCTAAACAAGTGGTGTGATTTGCTTTTCAGAAGGGCTGTTGAAATTATAGGACAAGTGCAGCTGAGCAAGTCCTGACTGTTTTATAGGAGAGACTGTGCCTCAGTGCGAAGTGCTGGCGTGACTTAAAGATAGCAAGACACCACAATGTTAATTTACTGGATCAATTCTATCTTGAGGAGCACCTGGGGGACAGCAACGCAGCTTGTGCACTTCAGAATAGTTTTCACTTAGTAGACTTCCCAAATGTCTGGGAGGTGTTTTATGTACTTGGAACCTGTCATTAAGAGACTTCAAAAAACCCCAAACTAATCACACAAATGAACCCCCATCCTCCAAAAACACCCCACAAAACAAAACACCCCCTGCCGAAACCCAAAGAAACCAAATACCCCTGTAAACCCACCCCCCATTCTCCCCAAACCTCCCAAAAATCACCCTGAAACCAAATACTCGATGTGTTTAAATGCAAATAGTTATTTTGGCTGCATCTCTGAGGCTGTATAATCCAAATAAACATGTATCAGGAAGTACAGAACTTGCCATTCCTGCACAAACTTAGTATGGTGTCAGCACAGGCACGTGTAGTCTTTTCTGCTCTGGCTTTACTGGTTGAACCTACAGCTCTGTATGTTACAAGTGGATTTATGGTGCCAAATCTGTTTCCTGACTCTTCATTCCTACAACTGTAGGATTTAAACATGGTGTAATGTGGGCGATTGTATCAGTGTTTTATCTAGATCTATATGTGCATGCACAACTGGAATAACAGTGACGAGGGGAAGGCACAGGAATCTGCTGATTATGGAGCGACTTGGGGTAATTGCAGAGGGGGAAGCTGGTGGGACAAGCTGTGGAGCTGCTGATGTGGTGTACAACTGCTGAGGAAGAGACTGCTGATGAAGGGACCGTTTCCATGCATGTTGTGGGGAGATTACAGGCAGCTTTGGGGTCGCTTACAAGTGCAAAGTGAAAATTTGTGTCGGGATTGTGCTAGTGCTATGGCCCCCGAAGACAGGAGTGACTCATGAGCGAATGAAAACCAGTGAATCACGCACTTCACATCCGACACTGCTGTGGATGTTGTAAGAACGTGGAAATCAATGAATGGGACGTATAAATAATTCAGAAGAACAAACTTTTAATGGTGCAAGCATTGTTTTTCCCAAGTTGTTAATCAGTCTTTGAGGTGGAAGAGTTAGACTCTGTACGATGATTTAGGCAGTTCAGGCTCACTTCCTCACGTCGGGAAAGGCAAAAGAATTAGCCTTTGGAGTGGCAGAAGTGGTAGCAGGACCATCTGTCTTACTAAATGTGCTTTAAGAAGCAAGAGGCCATGATGTGATGGAGTAGTTTATTGGCTTGACTGACAACACTATCTAAAGAATAGTGCTTTTCCTGTTTGGTATATCACCAGCACTCTACCTGTACCTGGCCTTCAGCACAAGAAGCCCAGTCCTGAAAAGCAAGTAAGCAATATTGGCAAAATCACAGCAGTAGGAGCAGTCCTTCTGGTTAAAGCCAAAGTTTGTCAGCTTTGAACTTTTCAATTTTCTGTTTATTCTAAGTTCAGTGAAATTAATAACACCTTGTAAGACAATGAACTATAAGGATGAAGTACAGTTGGCAATAATAATGATGTACAGCCACTTCTGCCTAGATATCTTGACCAAGATCTGTAATAACTGGCTTATTTCTTTCTTCTATTATTACCATCCTGTACTTGAAATTTTCCTTTTCAGAACTGCAGAAATTCTTCTTTTATTGTAGTCCTGTTTTTCCTTAATATCTGGAAAAAAAAAATCTTTTTAAATACCCAATGGGAATACGTGCTTGCTAAAATAAGTGAATTAGAAATTGAAAAATGGTCAGATTTTTTCTGCTTCTGTGTGCATTCAAAATTAGACTCAATTTCATTATGTTTTTTGCAGTTTGACAAGAAGTAATTGTTGTTAGTGAATATTTTCAATGGAAAAGTCTCAATTGTTCTATAATTTTGCCAGCCTATTGCTATTTAAAAAAATAATGGGAACTTCTAATATTGGAGGCAAAAGTGGAGCTGAAGGGTGATATTTTCTCTTGAGTATTTTTTGACGTGCTTAAGGAGGTAATACAGAATGCCTTCATTCTGGTGTTTTCTCTTTTCAGTGCTATTTAGGAAATCTGCATGTGTGCATGTGATGTATAATATATGAAAACTATAATGAGTGGAGATCAGTAATCTCTAGTCTCTGCCCAAGGCATCATTCACCATGGTATCTGAGCATCTAACAAATCAATTTGCTTGCCATTCAGTCTATTTGACTTCTCTCTGGTACATCAAAAAACCCACTGAAGTTAATAGAGAGGCTCCTATTGATTTTTGTCAGTGTTTGGATCTCATCCTGAGTTAGTTTTTCTTTCCTGTTACTTTCCCCCTTACTCTTTCTGATCCCTTGTCTGAAAGAAATCGGCAAGTCTTGTACTCTGAGAGAGGTGAGGTGTGAGGTGCGCTTCAGTATGTGCCTAAGCCAGCAGTGCTTGGAGGGATCATCTGCAAGGGAGATCTGCTGATAAGGAAGCCCATAGCAGCTGAGTTGGATTTGCTTAATTTCTTCATTTTCTGTCTCTTGTAGTCTGAGAAGACTGTGGCTAGTGAAGAATTATTGGAGACTCACAGGCCGTGCCTATATAAAGGGTTATAAATTGGAGTCAGGGCTTTGGGATGTGATGCTACAGCAAACAGAGTTGTGCGGGGTACGGTGCCGTGCTCTGGGCATGCAGCTGGTTTTGTTAAAGGATGTTGCAGGACAGACCAGTGTGTCTGCTTGAGACTGTGTTCATTCAGATGATTGAGCTGAGATAATTTTCTCATAGAACTGAAAAAGTCACAGCTTTGTGTCGTGGGAGGTGAGTTGTAATGGCTTAGCGGCAAGGGGTGGTAAAATGCCAACCTGCTTTTCTGGTAGTCTGTGAATGAAATCCCCTGGCAAGGGGAAAGGGTTATCTTCCTAGTATATTCCATCTGACTTGTAATAAATTGGAGACAGGAGGGATTCATTCTTCTCTGTCCCCTCTGGAGAGCAGCAGTAGGGATGTTTGGTTAAATCATTTGGCAAATTGTTGCTTGGTACATCTCATAGCTCAGAGGTTGATATCCACGTTTTTGTGTTGCTGATTGCTGTAGTTAGGAGTTAGTCTTATGTCAGTGATGGTAGGTTAAAACTTTCTGTTTAATTGGAAAAAATGTGCATGGATCTCAGACCAGGCTAAATGTTCTCAAACCGTGTAGATAATTATTTTAGTTATAAAATGAATCAGTATGTTCCATTTTGTGAACTTTTCTTTTGCTGCTTTGGGTTCTCAAGACTTCAAGAATGTTGCCTCATTATGTTGAACAGAATAAATTGCCAGTGACTGGGATCTTCTCACAGTAACTTAACAGCTTTTGAGTATGTAGCAGAACGTGTTTCTTTTGTGTAGTTCATCTTTAGATGGCTTGAAAGTTTGAGCTGTGTTTTGTACTACTGCAGAAATGCACATACAAGGAAACTTTGCAGAAAATGGTAGTGAGGCTGCTTGGGATTTAGACTGATGTCATGGTTCCTAAAAGAGGTTGCATGGAGGGCAATTAGAAGCCCCAGTTTAATAAATATAAGTATAATCTTTCGACAGTGGGTATCATTTGACAGCTCATTGCTAATCTAGTCAGCCAGGATGTACATATCTGAAATTCATATTCTTAAATAAACACACATCCCAGTAAAACTGAATAAATAAAATAGCTTCCTTTTGGTTCAGTGTCTTCAAGGTCTCGTTTATGTAACAATGTTCAGCCCTAACTTGCATTCGCACTGTGAATTCGCTGAACTGAAAATTCACATGGCCAAAATCAGTAAGAAGAACTGTAAGAAAGTCCTTTGCCATTTTTGTTGCACTCTAAGGTATAAAAATTATGACTAGAAGTAATTAGGGGAGAATGTCTGGTGATGCGATAGCTATAATTATTGTGCGTGTATTGCTACTTAATTAGTAAATCCACTGCTGGCATGTCTGCAACTGGATCCCGCAGAAGTTCTGTTGCTTTGTGGACAGGTGGTTAATAATCCCAGGGGGTTTCCAGCATTAACTTTGTACTCATTTCAGCTTCTAGAGAAGTTGAGCTGATCCATTTCTCTCGTAGCCTCTTGATTTTCAAGCCTGAAGGTGCCACACTGCATCCTTCTGTTAGCAACTTTGGAAGAGCAGGATTCTGTTAGCCTTCTGGTGTTGAATCTGTGATGTTACTTGTGTGGTATGGCATTGACTTAGTGTGGGTAACAGCTAGTTGCTAGTGACTTTAACTGTGTGGAAGGAGAAAGGCCTTTTGGATGGTGAGCAGAGTTGGTTTTTTGTCAGACACTATTCTGTAGTGCAGATGCTAAAAATAAGACACTGAGATTTACTTTATTCCTTAATAGTGGGTAGAACGAGTTCAGCCAATCAGTGCTTATTTCTTAAAAGCTTTTCCATTTATAAAAGCCTAGATGGCATTGCTTTCAGTGGGATAGTGTCAATGAATTATTTTATTTGTTTAGGTGTCAGTCCTTAAAATCCAGCAAGTACTTATGTGTTTGAAGCCAAATTCTATTGCTCTTACCTTCTTTTGTGAGAGTAGTTTCAGGGTAACTAATGGAACCACTCGTAGACTGAAGACCCGATCGATGTGATTGCAATTCAGATATTGAACTGAATACCGACAGCCATATCTGCTCTAAGGAAATATTGAAGATGTGCTGTCACATTTTACAGCAAAAAGGAAATGCTAAAACATGATTTTGGAGACCACAAAGCCAAGATATTAACTGGGAACTGAAATATAAATAGCCTTGCATGCAGTTAATAAAAAAGAGAGCTTAACTTCCTTATTTAGGTCAGCCAGATGACTTTTATGGCAAACCCTGGGTACTTGCCATTTGCCAGGAAGTTACTACAGAATCACAGAATGTCAGGGATTGGAAGGGACCTTGAAAGATCATCCAGTCCAATCCTCCTGCTGGAGCAGGAACCTAAATTAGATCACATAGAAAAGCGTCCAGGCGGGTTTTGAATGTCTCCAGAGAAGGAGACTCCACAACCCCCCTGGGCAGCCTGTTCCAGTGCTCCATCACCCTCACTGTAAAGAAGTTCCTTCTGAAATTTAAGCAGAACCTTCTGTGTCCCAGCTTGCACCATTGCCCCTTGTCCTATCATTGGACATCACTGAGAAGAGCCTGGCTCCATCCTCCTGACATTCGTCCTTAACATATTTATAAACAATAATGAGGTCTCCCCTCAGTCTCCTCTTCTCCAAGCTAAAGAGACCCAGCTCCCTCAGCCTTTCCTCATAAAGGAGATGCTCCACTCCCTTAATCATCTTGGTGGCTCTGTGCTGGACTCTCTCAAGTTACACTACATTACAGTAGTGTGTGAATCCAAACCATTATTCTGTTTACTTAACATGTACACCTTAGCAGAGATCATAACTCTTGGAGGCCTTTGCTGAGATCAAAGGTGCATTGAACTAGGTATTATATGAATGCAATAATGTAAGAGATGGTCCCTGCCTTGAAAAAGTAAGTAAATAGGCAGGACAGAAGAAGAAAGGACAGGAGAGGAGAGGGAGGGAAGGAGATGAAAAAAGGCCAAGTGAGGTTGTGTCGGTGGCTGTTAAATGTGAAGATACACAGCTGCCAAGGGAGGTGATTAGCTGTTGATCGCTGGGCACAGGGAGGGTATCAGTTCGTGCATCCTCAGTGCTCCTATCGCTCCCTTGGCACTTGCTGCTGCCACAAAATGGACTAGAGTGAACCTTTGCCCTGACATAGGACATAAGCTTTCATGTCAGTGTGCCCTGGCTCTCAGTCCAGTGCCTTATCCACTGAACTGCACTGTCTCAGCTGTATTTGTTGAATAGTTAAGTCAGGCTTGTGGTGTGTTGGGGTTTTTTTGTTTGTTTGTTTTGGGGCACTTTGATATCAGTATCCTTTTTTGAAATGGGTTGATTAAATGTACATGTTTATAAGGCCGATGAAACACTTCTAACTTGCAAAAAACCCAAGAAACTAATGAGAAAATATTTTGACATAAGAATTTTTTTGGTAACTGTGATTACTAATTTGCTTCATTTTGTTCCACTGAGATATCATTAAACTCAGCATGCTTTCAAAAACTACTTACGTAACAGGCAATCACATATATGTTTTTCATCTCCTTTCATTTTCATCAACCTTTAAAATGTTTAAAGGAGCAAAACATCTCTGTAGGGAGTTTTCCTCAAAGACAACTTGGCATCCAACCTTCACAGTAGTGTTTGAGTACTAGCACCTACTCATCTCTTGGAAAATCTCTATCCTAAACCAAAACTGAACAGAGAGCCCCAAAATAGGATTACTTCTGTGTCTCTCTTATGGAATTGTTACAGTGGCTTGTGTCTCAGGACACAGGGGACACATTTACTTGCTTTGTTTATATATTTGTAAAAAAATATAAGCAGGATAAAAACAAAACAAGGAAACATAAGTCCTGCTATTGTGCCATGTTTTCCTTTTTAGGAAGCAGTATCTGTGCAGTGAAGTTTAGCCATGATGTGGGTTTGTTCACTGTAAATGTTGAAGCAGCAAAAGACAATTTAAAGTTTGAATTGTGCTTAAAAAGTTTCACGAGACGCAATAGGCAGCGTGCAGAGACATGAATTAATATTAAAGCAAGCTATCCTGTTTTCTCAGCTTAATCTGGAAATGGAGTGTGCTTAATAATGAATTCTCCAACTGCCCAGGCAAGCAGTCGTACAAAAACAAAAGCACTTGATTTGTCTATGGCTCTGAATTTTTAATGAAAACTCAAGTCAGTCTCCTATGTGGAACATACCGCCTGAGGACTTGTATTGGAATGATATTTTTCATCGAGTTTCATACTTCTGTGGAGGAGAATGCTATGAATACCTCATGATTAAGTCACTTTGTATCTTGCCATACAAGACTGTAAGAGTATAAATTATTCAAGTTTAGTGGGTGTTAAGAGACTTCTGCATCAGTTATGCTCTGAATATAGAAACTGGGAGGCTTATTCAGCAAAGAAACAGCTATTGGCAACTTTGAGAAGCCTTGTTTTTAAAAAGAATAAGAGGGTGTGACTAGTCAAAAATATAACTGAATGAGCACGTGGTTTTTAACAAAAGTCATTTGCTTTGTGCAGCTCTTCACTACCAGTGATGAAATCCTAACATTAAAGCAGGATTTTGGGTTTCCCTCCAAGTTCTTTAAACACATTTTCGGCAAAAGTAGTTATAGTTATAAACCAGAACCAGATTCTGTCACTTCTCCTTGGTGTTGTCGTTATCTTTATGTGTTAAGGAGCTGCACTGGAGATTAAGGCAGACTCTACTGGTGTAGAAAAGTCCAGTCCAGCATTTGTGCAGATGACACAAGGCTGATTCAAATCAAGTGGATGTAATTTTGGCAGTGAAATGCCAAATTCTTCATCTGCAGTGAAGAAATAATTGTGGTGAACATGAAAATAATGACCACTAAAGATGAACTTGTAAAAATACTGTGCTTCTTGTTAGAGACTTTAACTTCAGCGAGAGAAATGTATTAGAGAAGGAGCTGTGGCATTCGTTTATCATGCAGCACCGAGGGTTTAGAAACTCACAGGCTGTGCTGCCACTGGCTGAGAGATGTTTCTGCCACGTCAAGCTGCAGAGCAGCGGGCTGGGACAGCAGGGATGGACCTGGCTCATGGGGAAGATGCCATGTCCCGCTCCTCCTGCCACTCGGGCTGGGGTGGGGTGGGGTGGGCAGCCTGATGCGCTGCCCACAGGCAGGAGCTGCTGGAGCGTTGCCCTGTAGACAGGGCCCAGCAAGGTGATGTTTCTTCTTGGTGCTCTTCTTCAGGGCTGTCCAGCAGCTAATTTAAAGTTGTAATTGGTCCTTGGTGCCTGCTCATGCTTTGATTCTTTGCACACAGCCCATTGGCTGTAAAGCTGTACAGTAGAAGTAGACTAAAACTCGAGAATTGCTGAATATGACTACGTTTGTTTGTCAGCATAAGTCAGTGGAGAATTCTGCTCCAGAAACAGTGCTGATGCTCTCCTTGCTCATTGGATTCTACTTCCCTTGAGTTGCTGTGTGAGATGAACACACCTTGGCCAGTGGATCTTGGATCAGGCCCCAAAATGCTCTAAGGAGCGTGTAGATATTGAATTGTACACTCACAAAATATTAGTGAAATACTATCCAAGCCTTAATTAGGAGAATTAGGGCTACACATGGAGGCAAAAATCACTGAATTAAACACTTGCTGGTTTGCAGGTTTCACCTGTCATTTTGTTTCAAGCCAGCATTATAGCACATGTATATATTATACACTCAAGGCCATATGATGCCTATAATCATTGCTAGGAAGTTTTAGGTTTCATACTTCACAATTAAAAACAAAACAAAACCCTCAGCAAACTAAAAACCCCCCAAAACAACAACAAACCCCTGCAACAAAAAAAACTTGTGAAGGAGGCTTGCTGTGGAAAGACCCATCTAAAATACACCGACTGCTTGTAATTAGCCAGTGAGACCTCTGTCTCCTTTCTGTAAAGAAATTATTGTATATGTGCTTTGTCAAAGTGGTCTATGGAAACTAAAGACAGACTGCTGATTTACATCAGTGGTGGCTAAATAAAGTAAACTTTATAAACTGCTGAAGTTTCATTTAGACTGTTCCCATTTCTGTTAACTGTAACGTGATTTACCATTTGCCTTCAGATACCTAATGTGGTTTTCCCATTCCGAGGCATTATTGGATAGCTGCATGATTGAATCAGGCACTTTATTGCCATTGCTGGGATCTCATCATTGTCCTTATTTTTAAGTCAGCTCAATAATTGTTGGTTGAAGGTGGCATCTCTCTCCTGTATGTGTGTGCACTTTTTTTCCTGTTCACTTAGAAAATAATATCAAAATACATGAGATTGGATTGCTTCAGGAGTTACACTCAGATTGTACTTAGATTAGAGAACTTTAAATGCAAATTGAGGGTAGTTATTGTTCAGTGCAGAAAGCTGCTTTGTCCTCTTTGATACATGAGGATTTCATCTGGTGCTTCGATAGAAGGATATTGGATTGGGCTGTTTGTTGCAAGACCTAGGTTTCACAGAAGGATATTAATAGAAGGATATTAAATTTTTCTGTTTGTTGCAAGATCTGGATTCCTGTGACATGAACAAACTTCTCAGCTTCCATGTAATGGTTTCCAGTTTTATAAGAATTTCTTATGGAACAGTGCATTTCCTGTGCTTGTGTTTCTGCATTCCTCTCTCTTCTCTGTTGTTTTAGTACTATATTTGCATGGCTGTTTAGAGTCCATAAAGGAATTAAGTGTCCACAGAGATACTTATTTTTTAGTGTAAGACTGGCTTCTTTTCTAGACTGGTCTCTACAGCCACCTGTCTGATTTGGCTTTTCAGTTGTGCTGTCAAAGCTGCACGACTTAACTATTTGGTTCACATTTACTTTTTTCACTCTTCTATGGTTAGTTTTCATATGCAGTTTATCTCTCTTCCATATGCTGAATACATGTGCTGTACGTAGCCATGATGATGCAGCAGTAAACAGATCCCGCATATGATGAAAATGGATCCTTTTAATTAATCTTGCATTGCAATGCATGTGCTTAAAAATAAAAAGGTCATTCAATTTTAGTTGCTTGTGCTCCTTTTGGCACTGCCAGCAGTAACTATAACTTTTCCTTCAGCCACATGGCCTTGTTGTTCTCTTTCCTGTCATTTACAGTGAGCATCCAGCTCCTGTCCTCTTGGTTTGTGGCGTTGAGACCAGAATGTAGATGTGGTCTGGCCTGCCCCTCATATGCCCACCCTTGTTCCCAAGGATGTTCTTGGCACCTGTTTGTGACAGTTAAAAATAATATTTTTGAAGGGTTGTTTTTGGTTTTGTTTTGTTTTGTTTTTTCTCCTCACTCAAAATAATATTTTTGAAGGGTTGTTTTTGTTTTTGTTTTGTTTTGTTTTTTTCTCCTCACTCTCATCTGTATCAGGAGAAATTCCTTTACTTCTGCCTAGCTACTGGTGATGCAAATCAGTGAAAATTCCTTTTTTGAATGGCCTCCCTTTAAGGGACACTGCACAATCAAGCATTTGAAGGGATGAAATGCTTTCCTGTTTATTTTGTATGGCTCTGCAATCCTTTTGGATAAAAATATCAGGAATGAGGAGCATGCTATGCACATGCACACTAACACCTCAGTGTGGTCAAAGGACCGTTCGGGGTGTTGCTATCAGGGATGTCAAGTTGTGGCCATGGGAAAACTCACCCTTTTCCTCACCTCCCTGCAGGATGAAGGAGAAATCAGTGTTCATTAATTATAGAACATCTTGTGTGGATGTTAATTCTTACTTTGGAAAAGTAAGAGAGCTGTGGGGAACCTGGCAGAGTTCTGTTGTCCCCAGGAGCCCAGGTGCTGCCAGCACAACATTTACACCTCTGTGCTGCCTCCTCCAGCTTTATTTCCAGAAACAGGAATTATACCCATGAACTTGAGCATCTTACCCCTGCCTACAACAGGCTCCTCACTAGAGGATTAAATTTTCCTTGGTGTAAACCATTAACGGGCACATTTGTTTCCATTTCAAGAGTGATAGGATGCCTTCCTGTTCCTTGGGAAGTTTGCAGTTTTGATCCTTCCCTCAGGTGCTGAGTGCTAAAGTCGGGTATATGCACCTCCATATTCTTTTTTTTTAAAAATCCATTTGTGTGTTTTGTGAAGGATAGCTTTTAAAACAAAAAATGAAAACCGACACGCTGGTGACCACTCTAAACACTGGCTCTTCAATAATAATTAAGTGACTGTCGTAGCTGGAGGAAGCACGAGTCCTCTCCGTTTCACAGGTTATATCAAGGCAGAGTTGCACCCCTGTTAGGTGAATGAGATGCCAGGGCAGGTAGTGGGGTGGTTGTGGAGCATTCCCAAATGGGGTCTCTTAGTGGGGCCCCTCAAAGTGTCCCAGCTTGGTTGGGGAGGGTGAGCTGCAGGGACGCTTTGGGATGGGTGAGGCGTGTGGCAGGAAGGGACAGTGGGGCAGAGGGTTTGCACCTTGCCTGTCTGCAAAGTCAGCTGAGCCTCATCTTCCCTCTGGGGTCAGTCGATGGGCAGGAGCCGATCGGTGCATGTAGCTGGGATGAGCAACTTGGTGCCATTTGACCTCTACATACCTACAAAGGTATGAATTCAAGTGCTTTGCAACCTCAGTATATGTGCAAGTGTAATTGCATGTTATCTACACACTTTACATGTTCACTTCAGGACTAATTTTCTGAGAATTTAGCACCTACTTACTGATTGGATTCGAATTACACATCCCCTTTGTATAGAATTTATCAGACAACTGCTCTCCTCAAGGGTCTGAGATCCCTTGCTTGCACACCAGTTCTAAAAGTGTCTTTCATTGCTGAGATATGATTATTTTGGTGTAGTCATTTTCCATCAAGTCTTTTGTTACTGCTTGCTGCACAAGAGGGTTGTATCTTACTGATATTTTTCCCAATGAACATCTCGATGAGTAAAAGTGTAATTTGCCAGACATCTGCCAGTTCACAAAGAGGCACTGTTTACAAGTAAAGAAAAGTTATTTGTTGACATGGTAATTTTGCAGTATAATGTATACTGCAGCCTCAAAGAGCTGTGAGCTATCACACATTTAAAAATAGAAAGCTGAGAATGTATGGATTGCTGTGGGAAATGCACTTGAAATCAGTTATTTGACATTGAAAACTAAATTAAAATGTGTATTTTTTCAGAAGTCTGGAGACTGCAGTAAAGCTACAGAAGAATGTCACAAGCAGAGGGCTGGTTCTTGTTCTTACGTCAGCTTTGGCTGGGAAAGCAGTGGGGGAGAGCTAGGAAAGCTTTTTCCTTAGTGGTTGTGGTTGGTTGTATTTAATGTGAAAATTACCTTTTCCTGTCTTTTTTTGCCTCTTTTACTTTTCAAATACCCTTAAAATGGATGGATTTTCTGTCTTCTTTTATTCCCTTCAGCTCTCTGTGTTACTTCTGTCTGTTGGCCAAATGTAGTTGTTTCATTTTGAAAGACTTTACTACCTCTTTTTGCTGAAGACACCTTGGTGTCTGATCTCACTTGGGTTGTTGTGTTGCTCAGTTTGTGGATTTTTGGAAAACCGTGCTGCTCTTTGAAGCCTTATAGCCAAACACACGTGGAACAGGGGATCTCAGTAGGTTCAACTGGAAACACCATACTTGGACAGAAGTTTTCTGTATTTGAATGTATTCAGCAGGGATCACATCATCTTCTCTCTTCATCTCTAGCATGTACAGTGAGTCCAGCCAGATCTTTGGATAATGGGTCTTTCTTCTTAAGCTCCATATCCTAAGGCTAATGGTAGCAAAAGTCTATCTACTAATTGGTAGTATAATGATTTGCTTTTTTAAAAGAGTGTATCTTGGACACCTCTCTAGATTCAGCCTTTTCTTTTGTAGATTGGGCTCCTGTTACTCTTGTTTGCACTGTGTTTAAAAAAATTGTCTTAAATTAGTACAGAACAGAGACTGTACATCCTGGCAGGGTGGTTCTGACACTTGTGTTTTTAACAAGCAGGGGAGAGAGTTTAGAAACTGCCATCCTTTTGTCCATGGGTGACAGTACAGGAGTGGGTATGGTATGAGCACAGTTGCTCATGTGAAGTGCAAGGGCGATGGCGGGGTAAGGAGGAGATGTTACAGTGGCTGGGGAGCTCTGCGTTGGAGCATCATTGGTTGGTAAATAAGGGTGCTGCCTGTGCAAATTAAACAAGTGGGAAAAGTATGCTGTGAAGCACATCTTGAAACATCATTGGTAGCACAGCCAAGATTCCTGTAGATGCCTCACATAGATCATCAAGGAAAGACCACTGCATCTGGGAAGACGGGAGCCATCCAGGGCCAGGCTGTGTCCCCATTGGTGCTGTTTCCACAACACGCAACGTGGTTGCTTTGCCAAATGTACGTAGATCCAGGGAGATCTTATAGCGGCCTTCCAATACCTGAGGGGGGCCTACAAGAAAGCTGGGGAAGGACTTTTCATAAGGGCAGTTAATGACAAAACAAGGGGAAATGGCTTTAAGCTGAAAGCAGGGAGGTTTAGATTAGATATTAGGAAGAAGTTCTTCACTGTGAGGGTGGTCAGACACTGGAACAGGTTGCCCAAGGAAGTTGTGGCTGCTCCTCCCTGTAAGTGTTGAAGGCCAGGTTGGATGAGGCTTTGAGCAACCTGGTCTAGTGGAAGGTGTCCCTGCTGATGGCAGGGGGGTTGGAACTGGATGATCTTTAAGGTCCCTTCCAACCCAAAACATTCTATGATCCTACAGATTGGTGGTCTTTTTGTCAATCTAGGAGAAACTGAGGTGAAGTTGTGTTATATTATGGCACTCTCTGAACTTGTGTTCAGAGACTGTGTTGTCATCGTGTAGTTTCTTGTAATGTGTGAGGTTAAATGAACTGGCACAGTTCAGCTGCCCGCTCCAGAGTACTCGTGCTCCATTCTGCTGTGTGTGATGTTACAATATAGTCATCATTTTATCCTGGACTTTTAATATGCTTGTGGCAGGTAGTTGTCACAGGACAGAAAAATGTAAAAAGCTTTTGGAGGAGGAAGAGCATCTACTGTAAAACTACTGTATTAGATGAATACTGCCCCCTCCCCCCCCCCTTTTTTTTTTGTCCCCTTTTTTTCCCCCTCTCTTCCAAGGCTTGGAGCTGGTATTTCGCAAGAACTGTGAAGCAGTTCAACCCAGTGTCAAGTGTTCTTAACAGCCACAGTTTGCTGCTAATGAAATGACCTTTTGTCACGAACTTGGAAAATGTGTTCAATAGATTAGTTAATAAAAAGATCAAAATTCACATTTATTAAGATTAGAGTGCAGTTAATTTTGATGACACTATATCTGTAAACATATGTTAATTATAGAATGCTTGATCACAGATGTTTTTTTAGGCTTAATTTAATTACCCAATAATAAACATCCACATCCTATTTTCACTCGTTTGGGAGCAGGTAAACATAGATGAAGAAATGGTTTCAGAGAGATGCTGTGAGTCATCCAATTAAAATTGATAATAATTTCTTTGTAGGTCTGAATAAGTGACGTTTAAAATTCTTTGAGATTTTGAAAAGATATTTCTGGGTTGGCACCAGTAACAGGTTGGCTTTATAATGAAACTTCTCTCCCTTTTTTGTGTGCTTTTATTCAGAGATGAGATAAAAGCTGAACAAATAATTGCATGCTTGATAAACTTAGGTTTAATTTATCCACTGAGAAAATAAACTGCTTGTGGGGAAAAAATGTTATACAAAGTTGTTAATTGAATTTGCATAATGAATTCTTGGTTTTTGTATTGCTCATGACAAGATGTTTTCAAACATTCAGTTAGTAAAAGTTGAAGTGAGTTGGCCATTTTCAATAAGTTTTTATCCTGTAACTCATAATCAGTCTAATTCTGTCAGTGAGATGTCTGGGGATATATTCTATCAATATTACAACATTTTTTAGGTGGAACTCTGCACATGCTTTCCTGCAAATTATTTTAAAAGACAGGACACTCAAAGATTAGAAAACTCCTGGAATTTTTGCACAGGTGAATTATCTGCTTTGTGTGACTTAGTTGTCTGACTATGCAAATATCATTTTTTTCAGAAGTGTGGAATTGCTGAGCATAATAATAATAATGAAAAAATTAGGTGAATGTTTCAGTTTTGCAGTTTTCAGTTTGAAAAAATATGTGTTTTTTTTAAAGAAAGCTTAAATTACAGTATTTGCACAAATTTGAAAGAAAATTCAGACAAATCCTACTTGGGCAACAGCTCTTACTCAAATAAGAACTTGCTCAGACTTTAGTTTTCACATTTATTCTGTGCACACTTTGTCATAATAGATTTCACTAGTAATTAATTGATTAGAAATTAAGTAGTAGACTTGTAACTTCTGATGAGGGGGCATGTAAAGCAAGGTATGATTTACAGGTCTGCCAGTTTCTTTTAATTTAAGTTCTTCCATGCAGAACTTCAGGAGAGATGAAATACTTTGAAAGGAATAATAGGAAGTAAATGTCATGAAAACTGATCATTTACTTGGCTGTTCACTTAAAAAAAAAAAAGTATATAATAATAGGACAGAATTATACCATGCTGTGCAAAATCATACCTCCTACCCTACTGCCAGAAACTCAGGAGAGTTAATTGAATATGATATTCAGTCTGTAGTGCTGAAAAACTCTTAGAAGCTCATGTGGTGTTCTCCTGATGTGATTAATTGGTTAGAGAAATAATAGCTTCACAGTTTTTCTTTTGTAGGAGAGCTACAGCATATTTGCCTCATTTTATTTGGAAATTATTTAACCTATATAACTTACCTTATTCCAAATAAGAAGCATAAAAATAAGAGGAGTATTAGCTTGTTTTTTATTAGCTATGTTAATTTGGATTCTTTAATGCACTGAAACAAACTAAGCAATCGCTATTGATATGCCACGATTCATCTCTTAATATATTGCAACTTAAATTCTTAATGGCTTCTCATACATCCTGGGATTCTTTTTCTTTTTGAGGCTCTCAAAACAAACTTTGTCCCATGGACAAAGCAAAGGCACATGTGTTTAGTATTTTTAATCTGCTTCAGCATATGCAGAAGTGTTTCCATGTAGCAATTGGATCACTGTTCCTCCTGCTCTAGAACTTCTCATTTGCATTTAACTTTGTTATATTTATAAAACGAGGGTATTTCAGCCTTTACCCTTATTTCTTTTTACCATTTCACAAATTCTTTGTATTGGGACAGATTATAGTTGCTCAAACACCACTTCATTTTTCTTCTCAGTCCATAAATATACCAAATCCTTTACTTCACAAGGAAGACAAATTAACGCACATTGTGTTTTCTTGAAGCTTTACAATGATCAACCTCTTGCTTTCTGGCTTTATGTTTTTAATTTTTAAAATACTTTCTAAAGAACTTTTAGATATTAAATATGTTTGGTTTGGACTTTTGGGTATTCTGAAGAACCATGGGTGCTGTTCCTGCTAGAGAGGTGGCTGTTCCTAAGAGGTGAGCTGTGGATGCCAGGACCAATTGAATGTCATGGATTAAATCCTGGCACTTCTGAAGACAAGAGCTGTTGACTATAAAAGTCTAGGATTAGAATAAAGGTCTTTTGTTTGGTCTGGCCTAATATATCATGGCCATCCCTTACAGTATGCAGCTCCCAGCCTCTATGGGGTGGGGAGAGCTGCTGGTGGGGCTGGCTGTGATTGCAGCTGTGCCAGCGTAACACCCTGGAGCAGCCACCCCTTGCCCCATCACAGGGCTCGGCACCCAGCGAGGTGTTCCTGGGCTGATGGAGCAGAGATGACATCGAATGTCACAGCTTTGGCACGAGCAGAGGTGTGAGATACCATCACGGCATCTTTGGGGCTGTCTGAGGAGCCGTGGCGCCGGACAGCACCAGCTGCCACGAGCTTGTGAGTGAGACTGCCCCCCAGAAAGCACCTCCCTCCTCGGGGTCCTTGCCAGCCCAAACATGATGTTTTTAGGGCAGTGCCATTTGTCTGCTTTTGCTGTTAGTATGTGCCTGAGTTGCTGATTTCTGCTGGTTTTGGTTGTGACAGTGTTTCCATCTCCTTGCCCTGGTGGCTTTCACACTCTTCAGCGGTCTTGTTCATCTCGGCCCATGAGGCTGGCTTGTATTTTCTCTCTCTTTCATCGTTTCGTTTTCCATGTTGTTGCCACAGCTCTCCAAGTCAGGTGTCACTGTGCCCAGGCTTCCCAGGGCATTGACATGTTTGTCTCTTGAATTCATCTGCTGATTTCATCAGCTATTTTTTCCTTCTTTGTTCACATTGTTGTTGGTAAAACAGCACTCTCTTCTTGTGTTGATATTTTTCTGCTCCTCTGTATCTTTTTGCCCCAGGTTTCATCCCTCTTCATTATCTTTCAAGTGCTGAAAGTGTAGACTGTTGGAAAGTCTCATTAGAGCATAGCTGTTCAAAAAATAATCCCCTGCAGTCCACTTGCGAGCCAGCAGTCATGTCCTAGCAGAGTCAAGCAGTTATCCTTGGCAAGAGAAAGTCCATGTAACAAATACAGCCGTGATCTGCATTAGCTTCCACTTTAATCCTTTTAAGTTGTAGTTCATGCAAAATGTATCAGTGTAGTTTATTAATAGTCTAAGTATTAGAACACAATTGAGTGTTATTTCAGGCCTTGTTATATTTTCTTCTTCTTCAGGTCTTGTTATATTTTTTCCTGGGATTTTCTGCACAGAAATATGTACACACCCTTGAGTTTACTTGCTTGTAAAAATGTCTTGTGATATGCACAGTAAATTGTCTGAATTTTTCCACACATCCTGCAAGTTAATAACTCTTATTGAGCACTCAAATATTTAGAAATCCCCCAAAAGCATATAAAGTCAAGTTCTTCCCACACAGAACTTCCAAGACAATGTGCCTTGTCCTGACAAGGATACTGAAAGTTATTGAAGCATGAGCTCATTTTTGAAAGTTGCATGAGTGTAACTCAAAGTGAGCATGTTCAGGGGCTGCAGGTAGGCTGGTAATGGCTAAGAGAGGGCAGAATCGGGCTCTTTTTCTGTACGGTGGAGATTTAGAAAGGCTTGATTGCTTTTTTTGAGAGCTGTTCTCATCAAACATCTCTGAAGAATCAAAGTAATACAGTCTTGAAGCTGTACTAACTCTCCTGTGGAGTATATGCTAAAATTAGTTGACTGATGTGCAGCTCTGTAAGGGCAGCTGCTTATAGTGCTTTGGACTGAAGGATGCAAGGCTATCGCTCTAAAAATGCTTTTGTTCCTTGTGGTGCTAAAGCTTCCCACAGTTAGTCTATTAGTGCAGACACTTGGAAGTTAAAAACTAAAGAAATTAGTTCTATCAACACACCAAAACTGTGTCTGTACCATCGTTTGACAAGCTTTAGTGAACGTCTCATGAAAGGAGATGCTGGCGTGTTCAGGTCTGCACTGTGCAGGCTGCCCTGCAGGTGCACGCTGTGTATCCTGATTTGCAAACCAGGAGGAACGATGCTATTTTAATTCTTTCTCTACTCCCAAAGCTCACAGCACTTCATTGCTTGGAACTGTTTTTGCACACTTTATTTCAGTCCTGAGAAGCCTGAAACAGATTATGTTGGCAAGGAAAATATTCTGCTCTGTCAAGTATTATAGCCTTATTTTGGTATCAGCGAGTCAGCTTGAGGAGGCTAAAATTAATCCTAGCACTATTTCGTCCGACGTCTTCATTGGAAACTCGAAGCCAATGCAAATTGCAGAGAGGAGGTCACATGAAGATATCAGATGATTACAGGCTATTTATCTTGGGTGCCTTCTCAGCTCCTCAGAATATATAAGGAAAGTGGATAATGAATCCAAACAAAGGCAGGCAGGCATAGGTTGCGGTTTACTGACTTCTTTTTTTTTTTGGAAAGGGGGTGAGGGGTGGATGGAGTATGTTTATATGTAGCTGGCATAAATACAGTGACATTATTATGAATTCTGGACCTGATTATTTCAGTGCTATTCCTGCTATGCTGAATTCCTGTGGAGCGAGGGCAGGGTCCGACCCAGCATGTTCCATGTGCTCATGCTGCTCCAGCCAAGTGAGAGTTAATGGAAAGACTGTTTCTTGAGCTGAGGTACATGAAAAGGTTTTAGCAGGTGTGTTTGTGCCAGACTCAAATTCAGATGTTTGCTTTCAGTGGGAAAGATATTATGGGAGGAAATGCCATGTTTGGCAAACACAAGAGATTCTGATCTTTGTTTCTAGCGTGGAAATGTGAAGAAGCTGTAGGCATGAGATCGTTCTCAGGCATGCTTCTGGTTGTGTGCGTGCTTGGACCAGGATCTCACAGTGTTTCTGAGCATAATCTATGTGGACACCATTGTCCCTGTGCTGCAGGAGCACCCTGTCAGAGCAGGCTCTGAGCACCTCAGGAGGAGATGGAGTGTCGGAGGGCATGGGAGGAGAGCAGAGGGCTTGTGGGTGAGGTAGTATCTGGCGTTAATTCAGGGAAGTATTGAAGCATATGTGCAGCTCGACTCGTGAGGAGGCCTTCTGAAGTCAACTGGACTATGCACTTGCTTAAAATAACATAGAGGACAGAGTTTTTCTGTGTGTGTGTGTATGTGTGTGTCATTGGGAGCAGAGCAGACAGGAGCGCAGTTGTGGCTCTCAGAGCACTCCAGAGCGATTTGAAGCTTTGCCTGCAACCAGGAGCTGCTGCTGGCATTGCTTTCGTGGGGTGCCTTGTGCTGCTAAACTGCCAAAACAAATCTGGCAGCTCCTCAAGTCAGCCATTCCCAGAAGCTGATGGTGCAAGAAGTTTGGGGAAAGTCTGATGAAAAGATGAACACGAACAGAAACTGCGCGATGTTTGTATGGGCTTTATATCGTGTGTGGTTGCTGAGGAGCAGATTACAATGGCTGTGAGTTCAGATTACAATGGCTGTGAGTTCCACTGGGAACTTCTGGATTTCACAGCACCCACAGTGATCAACACACAGTGGTAAATGTCACATGGTGATGTTCTCAGGGGATCTTTCCTTCAGGATTTTCACGCCCTCCACATCTCCAAGGCAGTCTGTGAACTGTTAACTAGAAAGACCCGAGTAAAGCAACTCACAAGAAAAAACTTGAATGGGAAAAAAAACCAAACTGGAATGTTTAGTGAAAGAGAAATGGATGCTCTTGAAATTCCTTTTTATACAGGAAAAATATGGCATAATACTGTTATTAAAAAAAACCCCCAAACCAGACACAAACCCACACACAAAAAAACCCAAACAAAAACTAAACAAGCAAACAAAAAAACTCCCCAAAATCTCTGTTAGCCATGAAGATGCTGGGGGAAGTAAGATACAGGGAGCAACGAAAGCATATCATGTCCATGTCTGAGGCTTTGGAATTTCTTGTGCAGCCAAGTGTTAAATCTCCTCAAAGATCTGCATAAACTTTCAAGTTAAGAGTAACCTTCCTGGTGGTACCCAAAATTTTAGCTTTGAGTGAACTGGTAGAGTGGTGGTGTCAGAGTGCTTAAGCCAAAAATATTAGTATATCTAGGGAACTAAAGTTGTCTGGGTGTTTTTTGATGTTGTTGTGGTTGTTTGGGGGGTTTTTTGTGCCCCTTGGGGATTTTTTTTTTTGTTGCTTAGTTGGTTTGTGTTTGGTTTTTTGTTGGTTTTTTTTCCTCTAATAAAAGCTGCTGTGATTCAGATGAATAGATCACCTGGGTTAGTTGCATTGCATGGAAATTCACACAGTTACATCTGATTCTCTTTGGGGATGGCTGATAGAGCTACAGTCTTGTCAAATGTACTTAGAGGTAAATATATGTAGTCACTAAAGTTTCTGCATATACTGGAGATGTTATAAAGATTTTTTAAGCTAATGAGTGAGATGTGTAAAATGTTACTGATTTGATATTGCCCCTTCCGTTTTATACATTAACTTTACCAAATCTAAAGGTGTTGAAATCTCTGAAAAAAAGAACTTATTGCAGGTATGAATCCTTTTTTTTCCTGTGAATGCCTTATCTGTAAAACTTGAAGTTTCAAATTGGGTAATTATAGGTTATGATGGTAATGACTTTTGATTAAGATTGCATATTGTTCAGTGAAACCTTACTAGCAAGCTTAAATCTGTGTTTCAAAATACAGACCTAACAGTAAAATATTAAGGATCATTACAAAGTGGCTGTTGACAGAAGGCACAAGTCCTTGCACCTGCATAAAGATGCTACATTGTACTGCCTCATTCTTGCAGATCTATTTTTAATCCTGATTTTTGGACTTGGAAGTACTTGGATTGACAGTCTCAGTGACTAAAGTTTCTCTTGAAACTCCTACGGTACTGGCAGGACAATGCAGGCTGCCACTGCCCACATCCTTATTAGCGGAGTATGGGAGGGCAGATAATCCAGTTTCTTTTTTCAGTAGAGTCCCTGACCTCCCTCCTGAATTTCTGATAGACATCCTTGTTAGCAGTGGTGTTCTGGGGAGATTGTGTTTCTCATTTTAGTTCCTAGTGTAGTGATGTTTATCTCCCTTCATGTCAACCACTCAAGACAAAACGGACAAAGGCTTCCAGCACTGCAGGTGTGAGCTGCAGTGAAGCAGGTGACCAGCAGGCAGAGGCTTCATGTCCCAATATCCAGGAGACTTTTTAAAGTTTATGCACTTGTGATTTCAATTGCAGATTATCTGCATTAATATCCCCTGTATAAAGTAGTTTTAAAAGTGCTGTCATATCAGCCAATTTGAGTAAATGAGTTATGTGCTAATGTAGTCATCAGTTAGAAATCAGCCTTTATGCTGATTCACCTCTATCTTCTGATTGCTATAATCCTGTGTTTGCTGAATCCACGGTGTACTCTTGCTCTGTAGCTGTATCAACAAAAATATGCCAAGCAAGGAATATATGTCTGCAGGTGGTGTTGCTCAAACAGGCTTACTACAGGTGCTCCATTTCTCTCTCTGTGGTAAGCACTGTGTTACACGTGACATGATGATTATTTAATGATACACTACTATTAGTTCATCCAGTTAATTTCATGACTTAATTTCTGTAGGCCTACATAATTAATTTAATAGTAAGACTGATATTTTTATCATACTTTTCATCCAGGATCACTGAAATGCAGTTACCTTTGCTTTGAACTGCAGCAGCTAGTAACAGCATGTAAGCAGATGAGTAAAAATACTGATCAGAAATGGCATCCTTCCTCCAGAGATCTCAAAGAACACTGTGAAGGTGTCCATTTATTTGCTTCCTTATCTGTGCACAGAAGTGAGATGCACAATGGGTAAGTGAATTGGCCACAAATAGTGTGTTGATAGTTGTAGGAAAAGGATCCAAGAATCCTAACATATTCACCTGATTCTTTTATGGCTTCAGGAAAGACCGCAAAGAGATTAATTGAAACCCTGGCAGAAACTTGATATAGGCAGAATATTCTTATGCATGTTATAGCATATAGGACAGTGTATTGCAAATGCATTGTTATTAAATTGCTATGAGACTTGTAAAGACCACTACAGTCAGGGCTGTAGCTTTCTTAATTCATTTGAACATTTCTTGTGGATTAATATTCTTCTTACATGGCATTTCTAAGACTCTTCTTTGATTTCTGATTGTGGAACAGTAGTATTTTCTGCTTTTAATAATATAATGAAGAAATAAATCCATGTTTGTTCAAAAAGAATTCAGTAACTAAACCAGTTGAATGCTGCAGCACTGCAGTAAGTGCAGCACTAGGCATAAATAAGTTGTAGACTTAGTGGCTAAGCAGTAGCAGCTATTATCATTATTGAGTGGGTCCTTTACTGTTTGTGGCTCTTCAGGACTGGGTTGGGTTGTGATCTTTGCTTGATTCATTTTTTGCACCACTCAATCTTCCAAAGATGTTTTTCTGTCCTGGATTATTTCCTTAGACAGCAGTGTGCAGAGCAGTGGCAAGATATATATATATATATATATATATTTTTACATAGTCTCGGGAAGCAGAAGAGAAGAGGGAGGAGAGATGGGGATTTGAAATCTTTCATCTCCATTGAGCCATTATGAATTTAGGATCAAGGGCAGAGTGTTAAAAAGAATTAATCATTAATGAGCCAATAAAGAGTATTAAAAAACAAATTGTCTGAACCTTACTGGCCTTTTTAATTTCCTTCTATGGAAACAAAGTATAAAGTGCCAGATGATAAATAGCTCCAGCCCAGCCATTCTTGTAGGATTAACATCGTAAAATCTTGAATAATAAAAGCATCTACTTTTTAGTGGATTAACCAAATAAAAACCTTTTCTGTTGTGCTTGTTTTCTGTGCACAGAAGCAGTCTTGAATAAACATCTGCCTTCGGAGCAGCGTGCTATGCTAACTCCTGCTTTTTCTTCCTCTTCTCCTGCTGAGCACCCTGAGAAATTGGTTAGTGGATGAGCATTTCCAGTAGCAGTTTCTGCCACAGTGGTCAGGTACTTGTACTTTCAACTCTGCTTCTGACAGAGTGGATTTAATTCCCTCTTTATCCCCACTGCAGCACGTTTGCCAGCATGCCTTGTCCCTGCTGCAGGGAAGGCTGCCCTCCAGCTCTGCCAAGGAGCTCGTGAGCTGCCTGTCCCTTGCCACTGCCTGGGCACTGCTCTGCCAGGTTCATGCTTCCACCACCCAAAGGGATTTTGGTGAGGGTGGCTGCCAAGTGCAGTGGTTGTTAGCAGGGGAAAGCAGGAGACGTTGCAGTAAGTTCCTACCAGACAGAACTGAGCTCAGGAGTGTGGCCTTTCAAAGCAACAAGGTATGGATCCTGCTCTCAGCAATAATTCAGATGTTTATAGTGAATGGTACCAGCTCCTATGATTATTAACAACTTATGACTTCAAGTGTTAAAATCAGAAAAGAGAAGTGAAATTGTGCTGTTTTCATCTCTACTGAATTCAGCATGATGGTTCAGTGAAAATCAGAGGATTGAATGTATTGCATCTTTATTTGAAAGGTTCGCTTTGGGTATCGGTAGAATTTTAAATGCAGTTCTTGCCAATGCGTAAAGCTGGATCCACATTCTTGAACATCTAGTCCTATGAATTAACTGTTGAGTTTTATGGATTAAAATGGTGTAGAACCTGCAGTTAAAAGAAGTGGGTCCAGTGCCTGAACTGAATGTCAAAGCATTTGAAGCATGTGAAGGCTGTCATGGTAATAAGAATATTTAGGTTGGGTTTAACACTTAAATTCCTTAGCCAAGTTATGAAAAAAACTTCTGGTTTCTTTACTCTTTCTTATCTGGAAAGAGAACCTGATGGTTGTATTCCCTTTGCAGAGGGCTATAGGATTTTGCCGATATTGGAGGTCCATTGGCAACTCCGTAAAAGCTGGAGAGTCTGATCACAAAGCTGCTGCCGGTGATCTCTGGCATGCAGGAACAGCTTGTGGAGCTCACACGCTCCAGGCTGCAGTCAGAGGCAGGTAACATTTTAAACCTGACAAACATGAATTCTCTGTGTGTCATTCAGGCATCATGAACATGGGAGGTTCATGAATACCTATTTCAGAACATCATTTGACTGGAATAATAAATTTGAATTCATGCTGGTCTGCTTTGTACCCAGCAAATATGTGAGGAAAAACATGTAACAGGTTGTAGCTGTCTTCTTCCTCCTCCTCCTCCCAGCCCACCTGAGCTCCAACAGAATTCTCAAGGGGAATGGTGCATTTCCCCATCTTTGAGAGTCAGAAATTATAAAATAATTCTTTTCCTCTCCTATACTCTAGAAATTTTCCATCATTATCTGCAAGAATCTGAATGCTGCTGCTTCCCATTCAGGAACAGGACTATTCTAACATTGTGATAAATTAGTGCCTCTGTGACATGGGAAGCAGTTGGAAAATTATGAATGTTTTGCATTTGGCTGTTTTGCTTTTCTGCTTGTCTTTCGGTAAGTAGGTGTCTACTTCATGGTCCTTAAAGCAATTTGATGGGTGCTGTTAATAGACATGTTCTAGAGCTCAGCTAATTTAGTCAGCAGATACTTGTGATAAATTAGTGTCTCTGTGACACGTCATGTGCCTTTCCAGCAAAGGGCACTTTGTTTCCTTTGCAGTTGATTAGGAACACAGAGGACTGCTCTAGCAGGGGCTCGGTTGATTACGCTCCTGGAAGACATGTGCCTCCAAGGTGAATGGCTTCAGAGGTCATGCCTGGTGTTCTCTGGGACCAAACTTCCTTTGGTGAGGAGCCAATGAGAAAAGCTGAAAAGGGTTCAGTAAAACATGCACTGGTTTGCAGTGAATGGTTGTCAGAGCAAATCAGCAAATCCTGATGTTATTCAGAGTTCTGAGTGTTCTTATCAAAGGTTCAGGAAGTATGTTTAAGTGCAAATAGAATCAAGCTTTTATGATAGGACATCTTGTGCCCTCTGAGGGTGCGTGTGCCACAAGGGATAGAGATGTGGCTGTGGGAATAAGTTGAAACTAAAATGCACTTCTGAACCACATTCAATAATCTTGTTGAAAGGAAGATGTAGGTTTGCAATTTGAAATTGCATTTGATTGTTACATTTCAAATGTATGTTAATCCCTCTGTGTGTAGCCAACCAAACGATAAACTGAGCTCAACGCTTTCATCATGATGATGACTCCAACATATAAAGGAAGGAATGAACAATGGTGAGACTGTGTTGGTTTGTGTTATATTACTACTTACTACTCACCTGACTTACTTAAAATATAGTGATCAAGCATCACTAACTGGTAGTAGAATACATGCTCTGAATCTTTGTGTTTCAGGTCAAATGGCATCTTGGGGTGAGGGGAGTGGACTATGTGTTTATCTGTACGTAATATATCTTTGGTACTGTTATATCCAGTATTTAAAAAAAAAAAAGGCAAACTTGTTCTCATACACCCTAAAAGTGTGGAAGGCATTTTCAGAGGCTGAAAAAAGATGCTATACTCAGAGTTGTGACTGCTACAGAGAAGCATTACTTGGGATTTATGCAGTGTGTCTGGAAAAGCATGAGACTGGAGTGCTTGAGGGAGGCTTCGGTGTGAATAGCAGCTTCATGTCAATAATCTGGAAAGTTGTAGGCACGTACCACACCATCATACACAGTGTTACCTCTGTTCTGGTTTTGAAACCACCCATGAAACTGCTGTTTCATGGAGGCTCTTAGCTGAGTTATCTAATTGTCATTTTTTTTCCTTGGAGATGACGCTGTGTTACTGCTTTGTGAGGAAGATGCAAGTATTTTGTATTAGGAGATGGGAA